>NC_081801.1:14676196-14788696 GCF_963082965.1 Carassius carassius | reverse complement strand
CAAATGGGGTGCATCTCTTCCCACTTTGATAATTACTGTAGTTACCATGTTCTGAACATCACATCCTTTCTTTTCTCCCCAGATGTAATATATATATATATGTGGTTGAATAAAAATATTTGGACATAATTTATAAATATTACCTCAAGTTAGCACCAGCAAGCTTGTTAGCTAGACAGTTAGCAAAAGCTAACAATATTTACTTATTTTCGGTATGGTTATGAACATTAAACATTCATGTCTGTCTACTCATCTAGTTAATCCAAACAATATACATTACTGTTGATAAACAATATAAAAACAGACGTCACATAGGACATGGTAGCATTTTAATAAAACTGTTAATATTACGGCAGCGGGGAATGTGAACATGCATGAGTTATTTGCGATCCGATTTAAAAGTTTATTTTCAATAAACAAGTTAAGTCAAACAAGCCTAATTTCTTTTCTCTCACAATCTTTATAAAATATATACAGGCTATATAGCAAAAAAACAAAAAAAAAAACAAGACCATCTAGTGGCAATGTGAAAGAAGTGTATCTACTAATGTCAGAGGGGTTAACCGCAGTTTAAAAAACAAAACAGCATGTCCCAAAATAATAATACCCTACTGAATCATGTTAGCAATATCAGCTTATATAACTAGTAGCTAATGTTAGCATCTTACCTGCTGCACTGTCTGCTGCTTTCTCGTCGTCAGACCGATAGCACTCCTTTCATTGGTGACTTTGTGTTTAAGGCCACAAATGTTACAAAGCTGTCATTAAGTTGAAGTTATCACACAGTCCTCGCTCACACTCACTCGCTCTGTTTGGATTCATTGCAGTGTGCTCCTTAGCACTGGGAGCTCCATCTGCTGTCCATAAGGTGCCTCTGCGCACCAGCCATTTCAAACCCAGCCTCCAGTATTTGGGCCACGCCTCCTAATTTGGACACAATCCTCAATCTTCAAATGCCCAATCCTAAATCCCCAAATCCCCAATCCTCAATCCTAAATGGCTAAATGATTAAATACCCAATCCTAAATACCAAATTCCCAATCCTAAATCCCCAAATGCCCAACCCTAAATCCTAAATGGCTAAATGACCAAATGCCCAACCCTAAATAGAAAATGCCCAATCCTAAATAGAAAATGCCCTATTCTAAATGCCAAATGCCCAATCCTAAATACCAAATTAATTTTCGACTTGGACTTTAAGTTTAAAATTTAGATTTTTAGTTTTGGTTTAAGACTTTTCGTTTTAGACTTTTAGTTTATAATCTGACCCAATAATTCCTCCATAGAATTTAGGTAAAGGTCATGCAGAGCCAGTCGGGATTTTGTATGGAAACATCAATGCCTTGAATTTTTGAAGCATGTTCCGAAAGAAAAGTCCTGATGTTCTTGATATTGAATGAAGCAAATCTGCAGGACAGGACAGTTTTAGCAATGTGGTCTGAGAAAGACAGCTGGTCATCAATCATAACTCCTAGGTTTCTGGCTGTTTTTGAAGGAATTATGTTTGATGTGCCAAACTTGATGGTGAACTCGTGATGAAACGATCTGTTTGCTGGAACCACAAGCAGTTCTGCCTTGGCAAGGTTGAGTTGAAGATGATTGTCCTTCATCAAGCAAGAAATGTCTGTTAGACAAGCTGAGATGCGAGCATTATTATAAAGAATTATACAGCATATAGCACTAGTCAACTGAATGAATGTAACATGGCAACGATGAATGCACTTTTAGAAGTTAAATGTAAGAGAAATGTCATTTTGGAATTTTTGTGGTCTAATGTGATATTGTTGTTCATTTTTTTGTTCATAATGACATTTCCTTTATTGTTGTAATTAATTTATAGCAAACAAGATGACCCGTTAAATTCATTTTGGGAGCGATGACTGATGAATGTATTTTTAGTCCAGTGCCTGTGTATAAGATTAGTATTGACCAAGTTCAGAGGCTGTCATGTGTGGATCAACTTACAATGTTGTGTATTTTCATCAGTTTCAATATGAAGAATAACTTTATTGATTCAATGGATTTGTTGCATTTTGGGGAGGAAAAATAATATAATTTTATAATAAACCTTTGAAAGTCAAAAACTGGATTCAAATTTTTAATGTCATAATAACCTAAAAGATGCTATGTGAAAGTTTGAAACAGAAAATATTGGTTTTCACCTTCCCACTTTCTTGATAAAGAAAACACATTTTTACTCAAATTAATCAAAATGGATTTATAGCTTTTTGGAACCAAACTCTTCATATACATGAATATGAATACATTTATGTAGAAATGTATAAAATTAGAATGATAATTCTAATGTTATAGTGTACAATTATATATATATATGTTAAGATCATATTTCCAGCCAAATTACTGAGTGCGCCGTTAATTATATGGACAGTCATTTATAAAAGAAAACCATTGTGCAGATAAAGGTAATCTATGCCCTCAGTCATACAAGTATTGAGGAAAATACATTTAGAACCCATTAGTTAATTTTCTGCCACATTTTTGAAAAATCCCAGACCTCCTTTTCAATGCAGCGTGTAAACCAATCTGTTCCATTTCCATTTGTTTCTCCATAGCTCAGCAGATCTACATTAAGCAACAGTCCCTAAATGTCAGCCCACCCTGTCTGCTGCAATGACTATATACCAACCTCACCCAGAAAATGAAATGGCCACATTTAACTCGCCAAATTCCCCTTCTGTTCTCCAGCCAGGAGCTATTTAGGCTCAGTCACATTTAGTGAATGCATAATGTTCAAAGCATTAGTGCTCCACAGAGACTTGAAGAACAGCCAGCAGCACCTAGTGTACTAATGTTTACAAAGGAAGAGAAATGCAGAAATTGTTATTGTATAATTCAAATATATCACATATATGTAGTTATCAAATATATATCTTTTTTGTGGTTGTTGTTACAGAAACCTGATGCTTTATAAAATACACTAGTCTTCAAAGTTTTCAGATTGTTTAAATGTTTTTGAAAGAAGTCTCTTATACTCACCAAGCAAATGCTCAGTTATTGCATCGGACATACAGTAAACAGTAATATTATTATAATTTAAAATAACTGTTTTCTATTTTAATATATTTTGGTAGCTGATTTTTCAGCATCATTACTCAGTCTTAAGTGTCACATGATCTTTCAGAAATCATTCTAATATTTGCTTTTCTTCTTATTATCAATGTTCAAAACTGTTGTGCTGCTTAATATTTTTGTGGAAACTGTGATACATTTTTATATTTTTATTTTCGGGATTCTTTGATGAATAGAAAGTAAAAAAAGAACTATATTTGTTTGAAATAGGACACTTTTGGAATATTAGAAATGTCTTTTGATTGATTTAATGTGTCCTTGCTGAATAAAAGTGTTATTTCTTAAAAATTATACTGACCCCAAACATTTGAATGGTAGTGTGTTATAGAAATTTGTTGCTAAAAAATGACTGGACCGATTAAGATGGGTCAACAGAAAAAAAACAAATCCTTATTGTTGAAACCTAACACTGAAGATTGTGATCTGGGACATTCAACATAATTTTATGAATATTTACAGTGAATTACAAAAATATAGTACACCCATGCCCCCATTGTGTGCACTGGTGTTTAATGCTGCATTCATGTCATCATGTCTTTATTTTTGTTTTCTTTGCTTACAAAAAGTGTTCCTGTTGCTTAATATAACCCAGATGGCACGTCTGATGGCAGATGGAGTATTCTGACAATGACTTTTCATACCTTTTATGGACCTTGACACTGTTATTTACTTGGCATTCGATGAGACAGCCTCAAGCCTCCAGGTTTTCATCCAAAATATCTTAAATTGTTTTCCGAAGATTAACCGAGCTTTTACGGGATTGGAACAACATGGGGGTAAGTGATTAATGTCAAAAATTATTTTTAGGGTGGAGTATCCCTTTAAGAGTTCCCTTGTAGTCCCTTTCATCTTTTTGATTACAATAATTGTGTCGTGATGACATGTGACATGGATTTTGACATGTGACATTGAAGTTAGAGGACTGGATGGATGTGGTGATTCATGACCAGCTGCCTAGCTACTTTTAGTCCAGCTGAAGGAACAGAGTTCTGGACCGCCCTGGTGGAGAAGGCAAATACAAAGTAAGAAGGATTTCACAGGTAGTCTTCAGACCAGGATCTTGTTTGCTTGTGTAATGAGTTCAGTTATGAATGTGGCAAGTTGAATGGCTGCTATGAGGCTCTGTCAGGAGGCTGTACGTCTGAGCAGTTTGAGGACTTCACTGGTGGAGTGACAGAGATCTATGAGCTAAATAAAACTCCACCCAACCTCTTCAGCATCATCAGAAGAGCTGTGGAGAGAGGCTCCCTGATGGGCTGCTCCGTAGATGTTAGTGCTCAGGAACAACAGAACCAATCAATCGAAATGTTGTCATTTCTAGAGTCAAGCTGGTATCATTTTGAACTGTGGCATAAAATACAGCAGTCTTGGAAAATATCAGTCCATTTCAAATTCAAATTTCAAATTTTTTAACCCCTAATATAATATAATATAATATAATATAATATAATATAATTAATATAATATAATATAATATAATATAATATAATATAATATAATATAATATAATATAATATAATATAATATAATATAATATACACACATTTTAAAATATTAATACTTCTAACCATTTTAATTCCCATCTAGAAATCTAAATTAAAAATGCAATTAAAATTGTGTGTATATATGTATATTATTATAGTATTCTCTCTATGGGGGCTAGATGATGAAATTTCAGCAGTTGTACCAGAGGAGGTGAGTTTTCCTGTAAAATGTTTTCAGCAGCATTGCACACAGATGCATCCTGGGAAGTTTTGCTGCTGAATAATGTGTTGTTCCTATGGCATGCACTCCAGGAGAGCGACATTGACGAGGGCTTCAAGGCGCTCTTCACAAAGCTGGCAGGGCCGGTAAGACAGGAGGAAGTGGGAGGACTTCACAGGTTGCTGTAGTGCCCAATAGCTTGATTGACTCACTCACTCACTCTGGTCTAGATGGAGATTAATGTGTTGAAACTCCAGATAATTCTAAACCAGGTTGTTAGCAAACATGAGTGTGCTTACTGACAAAAAAAGCAAATGTCACAGGTTTCACAATTGTGGTAATTGTCTTGACTATGACTTTATTTGCAGTATATGTGGAATGTCCATATGATTGTTCTTCTTGTAGATAAAGATATAAAGACAGACAGATTTGACAAAGAGGCTTGTTGAGGCATGATACATCTTTTGGATGTATCCTTTGAAGACTCCACACTCAAGAATGTTAGCATTTGTTGTCCATTTTTATAGGTCACACTGTGAATAGTTTGCTTTAAGAATAAAGTCAAACCTTAACCTGCCATGAAGACATCTGGCCCTGGAAGGCTGCGACTGACAGACCAAACAATATCTTGTCAGTGGCAACATTTTATGCTTGCTATATGATATATATATAAATGTTAGACAAACAGTACTGTTTAATAGTTTGGAGTCAACAAGATTTTTTATTTATTTATTTATACTTTTATTCAGCAAGGATGCAATCAACTGATCAAAAGTAGCAGTTAAGACATTGTGTTTCAAAAAATTTCAGTTTTAATAAATGCTATTCTTTTGAACTCTTTTCAACATTTAGAATTATAATAAATGTTCCTTGAGCAGCAAATCAGCTTCACGAGTTCACACTTACATATAATTAGCTGAGGTATGGAATGCGTATTTGGCGTGCTGTCCGGGGAAGGGCTCCGTGCTTGGGAATGGCCCGAACCTAGAGTACACCCCTTCCCCTTCTAATTATAAAGTGAACTCGAAGTGAGGAGATGGGGTTGAGGAGGGATGCTGATTAACGGTCAATGGATAGAGGTAAGTCAGCGATATTTATACTGTGGGATTGATTACTAGATTGTGGTCCACCTGTGTTGATTAGGCTAAGTATCTGACGCGCTCCTCCCGAACCTTGTTAACGAGAACATCATTTCACGAGTTCACGCTTACATATAATTAGCTGAGGTATGGTATGTGTATTTGGGGTGCTGTCTGGGGAACGGCTCCAAACTCGGGAATGGCCCGAACCTAGAGTACACCCCAAAAAGCAAATGGACAAGACGGCAGCTGCCAGATTAAGGACGCCCCCCAAATAGCATTGAGTACTGGAGGGGGCTGATTTTATTTTCTGAGAAGTCATCTCGTTGGCGGGCCGGAAGAGCCTACATACTCCAATGGGAGCGACTTAAGCGTTGGGAAGGTAGGCCCTACCGGCTGCAGGTACTGGACTATGTGGTTAGAGGCGCCCGGTCGGTAGGGCTCGAGCCGATGCTCAAAGGGGGCTCACCAGGTTGGTGAGTCCTACCGGCCGATGAGGAAGAGCGGCGTGGTTGTATAGCCCGACCGGGAGGGCCCGAGTTGCCTCGACTGGAATAGGTCATGGCTGATAAGCCCCTGCTGTTCAGAGGCTGAAGGGCAAATGGCTGACCGAGAGGGCCCATGAAGCCTCCGACTGGAGATTAAGACTAAGGACGACGGACGTCTGGGTCCTCTCGGTTTGGCAGATAAAAAGGTTTTTCGGCTGACCGTCAAGGAGACTCTTGCGACATCTGACGGGAGGTCGATACTCAAGACATCGGATGGATGAGACTCGCTTGCGGCCAGCAAGTATGGAACCCGACTGGGAAAACTCTCGCCGACGTCTGATGGGAGCACACGCATCAGACGGGTAAGCCTCGCCGGACGGGGAGAGGAAAAGAAAACCCATGCTGGGAGGCTCTCGCTGCATCCGATGGGGTATCAACTCAGAACATCGAACGGGTAAGCCTCGCCAGGTGGGGGGAAAAGATGTGAGGGTAGCGGAGGGTTTTTTTTTTTTTTGTACAGTATTTGACGGGAGGTTGAGACTCGTGGTGTCGGATGGTTAAGCCTCGCCTATCGTCAAATGGAAAGGTAAAGTCATGTGGCCGGGAGACTCTCGTCGACGTCCGAAGGGAGCACACACGATCGAACGGGTAAGTCTCTCCGACCATAGATTGGAAAATAAGGTTGTCTGGCCAGGAGGCTCTCGCCAACGTTCGACGGGAGCACACACGATCAAACGGGTAAGCCTCTCTGACCATAGAAAAGGAAAAGGTAAGTTTGTCTAGCCGGGAGACTCTCGCCCACGTCCGACGTGAGCTTGTACTCACTGCATCGAACGGGTAAGCCTCTCCAGATGAAAGACGGAAAGGTAAATTAGTGTGGTCAAGAGGCTCTCACCAGCATCCAACAGGAACTTCATGCTCGCTGTATCGGCTGGGTCAGAGGCCTGTATCACTGGCCGTAGGATGGAAGAGGTAAGTTTGGGTGGCCGCGGGGCTCTCGCCGACGTCCGATGGGAGCTTGTACTCGCAGCAGAAAAGAAAGTAAAATAATAATGAAGAAAAATAATAACAAGAATAAAACAAGCAATTTTAAAACTTTTAAAATTATTAAAAAATTTACTTGTTTAAAATGAATTCAAAACAGTTAGAAAATGATTTTACATAAAATAAAATAAAAAAAACAGTGAAAATATAGTGCAATCAGTTCGGACATTGCACAGTGCTCATTCAATAAATGCACAGCTAAACAGATGAGTTTTAAGTCTAGATTTAAATGTGACTAGTGTTTTAGCACATCTGATCTCTTCTGGAAGCTGATTCCAACTGCGGGCGGCATAGTAACTAAAGGAGGACTCCCCTTGTTTTGTGTGAACCCTTGGTATTTCTAACTGACTCGATCCTAATGATCTGAGTGGTCTGTTAGGCTTATATTCAGTGAGCATATCTGAAATATATTTCGGTCCTAGGTCATTTAGTGACTCAAATGAGTAAAAGTACTTTAAAATCAATCCTAAATGTAACTGGAAGCCAGTGTAAGGACCTGAGGACTGGTGTGATATGCTCAGATTTTCTGGTTCTAGTCAGAATCCTGGAGCAGCGTTCTGGATGAGCAGCAGCTGTCTAATGGTCGTTTTTGGAAGGCCGGTGAGGAGCCCATTACAATAGTCCACCCTGCTGGTGATGAAGGCATGAACAAGTTTCTCCAAGTCTTGGCTGGAAACAAAACATCTAATTCTTGCAATGTTTTTTAAATGATAGAATGCTGATTTAGTTACTGCTTTGACATAACTACTGAAACTAAGGTCTGTCTCCAGAATCACACCAAGATTCCTGACTTGATTTTTAGTTGTTTGACCCCTAGAGTCAAGGTATGCATTCACCTTGAACACTTCATTTTTGTTTCCAAATGCAATGACTTCAGTTTTTTCCTTGTTTAACTGAAGAAAGTTCTGGCACATCCAACCATTAATTTCATCAATCATTGGCAGAGGGAGTCAATTGGGCTGTAGTCATTTGGAGATAAGGCTAGGTAAATTTGGGTATCACCAGCATAGTTGTGATAGGCAATTTGGTTTTTTCTCATTATTTGACTTAGTGGGAGCATATACAGGCTAAACAAGAGCGGTGCAAGAATTGACCCTTGTCAGTAGAATATAGACTATAAATTAAATTATCAAATGGTCAGTAATATGTTCACACGATATGCTGTGACGGTTAGACGAACCGGGTATCGCTCGCTAATCTTCCACCCTCCTTACCCCGTTGTGCCGCTTCTTGGCATGGGTTTAACGACTTCTAAAAATTATATAGTACACTTTTATATGGTATAATGGTAAGGTACAATCAGAATTGATTGGCAAGCAGCTGCAGTTCTGTTTAATGCGGTATTGATTGCCATTGGTTAATGTTTTCAATAAAAAGCAACCTATCTACAATGAACAGAGAGAGAGTTAGATACAGAATATGCTGGGGAAGCAATGTAAAAAAGGGCACCAAGCTTCTCGTCAGAGGAACTTGAAGTGTTGCTGGACCTTGCCACCAGGTCAAAGATCACACCCCTATAGATGGTCCACTATAACCTGCACGTTTATGGCCGCGTATCCCTTTCGCGATATGTACGCCTGATCAATCACTGATGGATTGACGATAGGGATGAGTGTGCCATCCACCAGGATGTAATCCCCGGCATGGCAGAGAAGGACGTTGCAGACAGTGTGGACGCACCTCCACACCGAGGTCTTGATTAGGCCGTAGCCCTCTCCCATGACCTCGATGAAGCTCACTGTAGCAAAAAAAAAACAACAACAACAAAAAATTTAAAAAAAGCTGGACTTCAGGGCTTAAAGCAAAATTCCGCCACGTTAGCCTGGCAAGCGCAGGTCTGAGAAGGTCCAGCAGCTCCATAATGAGCTGTCTTGGGAGGCGATTTTTTTTATATAGCCACGTCAGGCAAAATGTCAAAAGGGCTTAAGTTTTGCCAAATAAAAAAATTGACATGGACTAAACGGCCGGCGCCGTCTTTGATTCAATACAAGGACAGGTTGGATCGCTGCCATAGTTGGTCGCTTACTGGACACCACTATGCTTACCCTTTTATAGAATCTTAGCCATTTAGAGCCAAATTGTTTACCAGATTTTCATTATCAAAAGTGATTGCCAATTCGCTTTAACTACATTACAAAATAGCCTAGGCTAATTACCACCATATAAGTTCTGATACCACATAAAGTTAACTTCATAAATAGGCTTGCGAATATAATTTATTATGAGTCTTAAAATCATTGTTGAGCTACAATACTGTCAACTTACCATAGTTTGACTTCAAAATTTCAAAAAATACTGCTGCACAGTAGCGGTGACTAGCGTCTTGAGCTCAAACAACGCTAAGAGAGAGCTTACGAATGGTCCAGACCAACCTTACGAAAGTGTGACTTACAGAAGATATACTTAGCGTACGAACATGTTGGGAATCATGCCATAACGTTAAGAGAGAGGTTAAGGAATAGGTTAAGAACTACTTAGCGATAAGAACGTTTTGGGGAACCGGGCCCAGATTATTTCGGAGAATAGCTGAAACGTATAGCAACATTTGAGGTCAGGACTTACGATTGCTTTACATGCCTGTTGTAAAGAATTGTCCAATATTAAAGATGGTGTACATTTGAATTAGATGTATAGCAAAACAAGGACTAGGTTGTACAGTGACGTGTAGAAACTATTGTCGGGAACGTTTGGGCCCTTGAAGGCTTTTGCGGCTCCTGCAGGAGCAGACACTGCTGCGGCGGTGGAGAAATATAGATAGAGGCTCCTGCGGGAGCAGACGCTGCTGCGGCGGTGGATAAATATATATAGAGGTTCCTTCGGGAGCAGACGCTGCTGCGGCAGTGGGTAAATATAGAAGAGGCTCCTGCGGGAGCAGACGCTGCTGCAGCGGTGGATAAATATAGAAGAGGCTCCTGTGGGAGCAGACGCTGCTGTGGCGGTGGAGAAATATGGATAGAGGCTCCTGTGGGAGCAGGCACTGCTGCGGCAGTGGAGAAATGTGGATAGAGGCTCCTGCGGGAGCAGACACTGCTGTTGCAGTGGGGAGGGATAGCTTCTTGAGCCGCCTGCGGCTTGAGCTTGCTTCGGCTGCTGTAGTTGTTGGCTGCAGGAAAAGTAGAAGGGTTAGTAACAATTGATGGGGCAAGCTAAAAAAATAAATAAAAAAAATAAAAAGTGCCTGGGTAGCCTACTGTGTTGCCAGCTTTCAATTGGTTGCCTGGTTTGACAATACCTCAAGCCTTGTCCACATTAGTACGTTCCTGCTGGAAGCATGTTTTCAGCTCGTTTTGGCCTTCTGGCCTTTTTAAATGGTCTCCAGAGGGGATAAATTTGGAATGCTGTTTTCATGTTGTAGGATGGACTGTGGAATCAGGGGCTTTGAAAACGCTGAAGCATGTTTAGTCTTGTAAAATATTGTACCAACCGACGTGGTTATAATGGGAAAGATGATTGCAGTTATGTGCTATTCACTTTCAAGCAGATTCTAAAGATATTTACTTTGTGTGCTTTTCGTATTACAGTCCTGAAAAGACAACAGAAATTTTACTCACCCTTGCTGTCCTGCGGCAAAACATGAGGGTAGTTGTGTTTTAGATAAATTCTGATTGATCATGCAAGTAAATGGTGTAATATAAACCTAACAGAGCACTCAGATCACTAGGATCAAGTCAGTATGAAATACCAAAGGTTCACGCAAACAAGGGGAGTCGGCTTTTAACATTTAAGTTACTATGCCGCCCGCAGTTGGAATCGGCTTCCAGAAGAGATCAGATGTGCTAATACACTAGTCACATTTAAATCTAGACTTAAAACTCATATGTTAAGCTGTGCATTTATTGAATGAGCACTTGTGCAATGTCCGAACTGGTTGCACTTTTTTTTTTTGGCAAAATCATTTTCTGTTTCTAACGGTTTTTAAATTCATTTTAAATAAGTACATTTTTCCAAATCATTTTTAAAAAGTTTAAAAATTGCTTGTTTTATTTATTTATTATATTATTATTTCCCTTCATAATTATTTCACTTTGTTTTATGTCAAGCACTTTGAATTACCATTGTGTACGAAATGTGCTATATAAATAAACTTGCCTTACCTAAATAAATAGGTCCTGCCAGAATAATTGCATGCAACTTATGTCTGTATCATCTCAGTGAGGTTTAAACATGCACGGTAAGGCAAATGGTAAGGCCCAGGCTGGTTGAATGCCTGCTGCTGCGATCCAGCGCTCGAGGAGAGCCCGGTCGGGGCTTTGCACGGTCTTTTTGCTGTCGCGATAACACTTAATGGTGTTCGGCGGCCGTGTTTGGCGAGGTAGGAGTGATCGTGGGTCCGGAAAAAGTGGCAGATCCCCACTTTGGAAAAATCCCTGGTACAGATCTCTTCGTTGGAAGGAAGATTGGGTCTGTGATAAGATGGCAGACAGAGCGAATCGAATGCTAATTAACCGCCAATGAATAGAGGTAAGTCAGCGATATTTATACTGTGGGATTGATTACTAGATTGTGGTCCACCTGTGTGGATTAGGCTAAGTATCTGACGCGCTCCTCCCGAATCTTGTTTATGAGAACATCATATATTAGAATGATTTCTGAAGGATCATGTGACACTGAGACTGAATTAAATATAGCTGAAAATTCAGCTTTGTATAACTTTTAAAAATATATTCAAATAGAAAACATTTCCAATTCTAACAGTATTTCACAGTATTATCGTTTTAATTATATTTTGATAATATAAATGCAGCCATGGTGAGCATAAGAGACTTCTTTCAAAAACATTAAAAATCTTACCGACCCAAAACTTTTGAATGGTAGTATAGATTTGGATGGTCTTTGACTTGGACAAGTCTGGCACAATGAGCTCTTATGAAATGCGTCTGGCACTAGAATCAGCAGGTATCTGCCACATGCAGTACTCTTTAAATAGCACAACATCTATAGTTACGGTGG
This sequence comes from Carassius carassius, assembly GCF_963082965.1. NCBI lineage: Eukaryota > Metazoa > Chordata > Actinopteri > Cypriniformes > Cyprinidae > Carassius > Carassius carassius. Next base: position 14,776,341 of record NC_081801.1, on the reverse strand, counting down.
TATATTATTTTTATGCAGACTTTTTGAATTTATACATTCTATAAGGCTTCAAGTTGACCAACAACTTGTTCCAGCTGATCATCCTGTGCTATGCAAAGCTAGACCTCAGAGTGGTCTTCGACAGCTTTGTGTCCTGTCTGATCCGCCTGGAGATCATGTTCAGTAAGTGTGCCAAATAGAAAACACCATCTTTTTTATGTTCATTTTTACAGTCCGAAAGCTGACAAAATTCTGTGTAGCTTTAAGACAATTTTTTTGTAAGACAGGAAAAGATGTCTTAAGAGTTCATTTTTTTTATTCCAACAGAAACTTTTAAAAGAGTGGACACTGATGAAGATGGATTGGTATCCTTCAGTTTCACCCAGGGTGGTCTTAACTGGTCATTAGTAATTAGAAATTTCAATAGCAAATCTCATCTCTCTGTAGCACAGTAATATCTGTTTGAAACATTTTCCCTCCCTTTTGTTTTCTTCCTTTCTTCTTATAGTGGATCACCCTCAATATGTTTACTTAGATGGCTGTTCTTCTTCCTTAGTGCTTGTCCTATGCCTTCTGTAACCTCAGCAGTATTTATGAAGTTGGTACCTGACTGGCAATAAGGAATTCATACTATCAGCTGTATGACATGATGAATATTTTATATTTAACATGAAAGGAAAGAAAAGCAAACATCGAGAAGTAAGAACCAACAGAATACACTCAGAAAAAGCAGTGAACCTGATTTTTGTTTACACTACAACTCAAAAGTTAGGGGTCAGAAAGATTTTTTTTATAAAAGAAATTTATATTTTATATTTAGTAAAGATGAATTAGAATGTATCAAAAGTAAAAAATTAAGCCATTTCTGACATTGCATGTTATTTCTATTTCAAATAAATGCTGTTTTTAAAACTTATATTCATCAAAGAATCCAAAAAACAATGTTCAGCATTCATAATAATAGAAATATTCCTTAAGCACGAATTTAGAATGATTTCTGAAAGATCATGTGACACCGAAGACTGGAGTTATGATGCTGAAAATTCAGCTTTGCCATCACAGGAGTAAATTACATTTTAAATTATTTTAAAATGGAATAATATATTATAGATCATTTAAATTCTAATAATATTTCTTAATATTATCGTTTTCTATATTTCTATCGATCAAATAAATACAGTCTTGATGAGCATGAGGGACTCCAAACTTCTAAATGGTTGTGTATATAAAGTTTACGTGCATGCAGGCAGTATTTAGACAAAAAAGAATCTGAGCCAAAGAATATTTTAACTTACGACACTGTTGTGTAAAAAAGTAAGAGTATAACTCAAATAGAGAATGAACTGACCTTTCTCTAAGTTCTGCCCTCTTTGGTTACTAATGCTCACAGATTCAGAAAAGGGAAAAATATGCTGTGTGTGTGTGTGTGTGTGTGTGTGTGTCCTTTTTGAGTACCATGTCACTATTACATTACCTGTAAACCCAGATAATTTTAAGGATAATTGTACAGAAATTATCTAAACAATTCCACAGATATACAGAAAAGAAGAGCAAAAGCTTGTCTGATAATATAGTGAAGTTGCTAAGGCAGGATTGGACAGTATTGACAAATAAAACATCAGAATGTCTCTTTCATCCAAACTAAATGACCTATGGAGCGCTAGGCCTCGCAGCTATCAGTCAAATGCTCCATCACTAGCCATTAAAAGGTACAGAGATATTACCTATGAGGACATGCCTCCCTCAATCCTGATCTAAGCTACAGGAAGCACCAGCTATTGGGCCAGCGCAAGCTTCTCTTTTCTCCCGTGATGTAAGGCTCTCCCTTCTAAGCACCTCTGTGGAGAAGCCTAACTGCTGCTAGAAGCATAGCAATAGTTGAAGATGCCTGTGAAGCTTAACTAGATGTGTCTGACTCGCTCTCAGTTCAGTGCAAGTCCTTCACTCACAGGCATGTTGATGTGGGCGGTGAGGAGAGGAGCACTTTCCTTCCCTCAGCACAAACACCAGCAATCAGAAACGTAACATTAAACAGCTGCTTGGCTTCATCCAGGGTTTGTTGTACTGTAATAAACATTTATGTTGTGCATCATGGGAATGTACAGGGTTGTCATGCTCCTATTTTTTGCGATGGCACCAGTGGCAGAACCCATCTTTGTTGGTGAATGTTCATAGGATTTTCAGCTTCAAGCAAGAGACTGAGCAAATTTTATTGTGAATAGAAAATGTATGCCACTGCATTTTAGAGAAACACTGTTTTATTATCAAAGATATAGGGTGAGAGGCTCACTTTGATGATGTCAGAAATCCCTTTGTCACTCAAGCACTCCACAAAAGTGTCAATGGGGTAATTCATCCCTGGTACCAGTAGGGGGATCTACAGACACACAACGATTCACTGTAATCAGTAAAACATTACACATTAAAAGAATTTGCTTATATCAAAAAAGAATATTATCAATTAAACTGCTCAACTGAGGTCATCTTGAAAAAGGCCGCCCTCATGCTGTTCAAATTTTCATCGTACAGAAAAATGATTGCTAGTTTCATGACTGGACGGCACGCTGCAGTGTTCTGGATGTTCAGTGTAAGCTTAAAGGATGGGCCCAACCCTTGAACCTGTGCAGAAACAGGAAGCAGACGTTGAGGTTGGTATCAGCCGTCCAGTGTCATCTTGTTGGCACATTCAGAATTGCTCAACTCACCACAGCGTTCATCTTGAGCGGCTCGGTCAGGCTCGCTGACATGGGTGTGAGGCTGGACTCCAGGGCCTTGACATAGGCCCGTGCTGCAGTGGGATGTAGCCTGCTCAGGTCCATCTGAAAAGCTCTGTGCATGGCTGCATGGAAAAAGACAACCACGATCTCAACTTTCAGGTTTATTTGATGTGAAATACAGTAAAATAGCAATATTGTAAATTGTTACAATGAAATAAAAAAAACTTTTCTATTTGAATTTATTTTAATATGCAATTTATTCCTTATTATCAATGGTGAAATTAGTTTTGCTGATCAACATTTTTATGGATACCATAATACACTTTCATTCAGATTTTGGTGTGAGAAAGATTTTTTTATAGTGATACAGAATATTTTTATTCTGTTCTTTAGAACAAGAACCCTGAAAATGTATCTTGATTTCCACAAAATTATTAAGAAGAAAATAAAGTTTTTTGATAATAAGAGAACCCTTATTAATAATTGAATACCTATAATAACTGATAATAATTGAGCATCAAATAAGCATATTAGAGATTAGATGATTTCTGAAGTTTTTTCAAGTTTTGGTTGCAAAATGTATGCAAAATTCACAAGAATAAAGTGCATTTCAAATAAAATAATCAGAAAACAGTCATTATAAATTGTAATACTGTTTTACAACATTACTGTTTTTACTGCACTTTTTATTAAATAAACGCAGGCCTAAGCATAAAAAATATTATTCCTAACTTTTGACTGGTAGTGTATATAATATGCATATAATATGTAAAATTTTCTCAGCTGAAATTTTGAGATGTGGCTTTACCAGGAAAGTTTTCTACGACTTACTTTCTCCCCTAAAAACACTCTGAACAGCATACCAATTTCAGTTCTCTTACGAGAGTTCTCTCGTACTGCGTCTTAGCTAAGACGCTACGGGAAAAGTCTCTTTTCATGAAATACTGAAGCAAAAAATTATCCTTAATTTTGAATTTTTGTAAAGCGCATTTGCAGCAGTACACAGCCATAGGCGAGACGGCTCGCTCGCTCATTGGCTGCTCTGCGGCAACTGCACAGCCTATCGAGCGCAGGCTGATGCAACATCAGACAAATAAGGGCGCATCGCGCCCTTCATGCCACTTCCCGCCGAAACGGGTGTGGCCCAACCCTATAAAAGGAGCTCGAAAAGGCTGACTCACCTGATTTTTCATCTCGTCAGCGAAGCTCACACATCGTTGGATCACAAAGGAAGCAAGCGCCGTCTGATAAGCATCTCAGCGGGACGAGCCACTTCTGAAGCTGCTGGCCTTCGCTGCCTTCCACTGCCGTTCCTGCTGCGCTCTCCGGCGCCTATATCCTTTTATATCCTTGTGTGTGTTCGCCCTGTGACACACACTCGTAAAAGAGCTTGCGTCTTTTTTAAGATGCCTTCCTGCGGCTCATCAGAGCCCCACTCAGCGAGGGAGACCGATACGTCATCTGTGTCTCCTGCCTGAGTGAGGATCATGCAGCGCTCGCTGACGGCGGATGCCCTCACTGCGAGCTGTTGCCAATGGTGACTCTGAGGACTCGCCTGGCATTCTTCTCCGAGCCTGCATCCTCCGCATCCTCCGTAAAAAGCGCCGCTCCCAGCATTTACCGGAACCGCCTCCAACTCAACCGAGCTCGCCGGTTCGCCCTGCTTCACCGGCCTCCCCTGCATCGCTTCCCGGTGGGCAGCGCCCGCTGTTTGCCGGCGCGTTGTCCGAGGAAGTCGATCTCAGGACCGCGTTGGGGGAAGAGGACACGTGCTCTCTGCTAGCTTCGGGCAGTGAGGGCTGTGTGAGCTCCGGGGATCTCGCGCCTTCTGCTCAGAAGCCCAGCAAACGAGCTGACATCCAGAAAGAGCCGAGGCGAGTGCTCACGCTGGCCGCGACGAGTCTCGGCCTCGAGTGGGTTGCACCAGCGCCCCCCCCCCCCTCGTTCCCGGCTGGATGGTAGTTTCCTTTCGGATGAGCGTACTTCTCAAAGCCCGCCTCATTTCTTCCTGAGCTTCACGAAGAGGTGGCAAAGGCTTGGAACGCTCCATATTCAGCGCGAACTCGTTCGTCTGTCTCACTAGCATTCTCCGCACTGGATGATGCTAAAAACAGGAACTACCAGTCACTTCCGCCGGTGGAACAGGCGATAGGGACGCACCTTTGCCCGCCCTCTGCTGGACGGCGGACGAAAGCGGTGTTGCCATCTAAACCCTGCCGCATGACGTCATCTCTGCTCACGCAAATCTTTTCTGCTGCTGAGCAGGCTGCGTCTGCACTACACACGATGGCTGCAGATATTCCAGGGTGATCTCCTCTGTAAACTGGACGAGATGGGACCTGAAGCTATCTGTCTCGCGGATTTTAGGAGTGCTTCGCTACTAAATCTGCTGCACAAGCCATGGGACGAGTTATGGCTTCCGCTACGGTGGCTGAGAGGCATCTAGGGCTGACGCTCTCAGACATGGCAAGCGCTCCGGTTCTGCAGCGAGTCGTGCTAGACCGGCCTCGCAAAGCTCTCAGCCACACCCCCCGCCTCCTGCTCCTTCATCGAAGCGCTGGTGTACGAGCTCTGCTGTGGCCGAGCTCTCACCCAAGCTTGCCGCTGTTTCAGTTCCAGGAATTGTGACTGTCTCAGCGTTTTCTGCAACGCGCAAGCCTGCACAGTTGCCCACTTGCCTGCACACAAAAGCTGTTATCACAACAGCTTCAGCAACGCAGCTCGAGACCCCGTTCTCGCTCTACCGGCCGTCGCCCCGCGCCGCGGGGACCACGGCAGAGGATTACGGTGAGGCCGGAAGCCCCGAAGCCATCCTAGGAAAGCGCCGGTGTACGAGTCGCCGCGGCCGAACTCTCACCCAAGCTTCAGTTCCAGGGATTGTGACTGTCTCTGCGTCTTTTGCAATGCGCAAGCCTGTACGGTTGCCTGCTTGCCTGCACACAAAAACCGTTATCACGGCTACCCAGATATTTCCCGAAAAGGGTGTAATTTCTGGTGTCCCTGCCATGGCCGATGGTGCTATAAATGTAGTGACGATGCCCACTGCTCAGTGCCCATCTCCACATATAAGCACAGCCCTTCACACAGGGCTCGCGCCCATAAAAGCGACTCAAGTCGATCGCGCGCACTGCATAGTAAACGTGCCCACTCCTCAGTGCCCACAAACACTATGTCACACGCGTCATGTGGTTTCTGTAAAAACAAAACCCGTGCACGTTCGTTCTGCCCAGGCAGACAGCGAGTCTAAAGCAGTAAATGTGCACGCTTACAGCCCACAATTACTCACAGACAGCACGAGTCCCACGGGACCCGCTCAGCCCTCCCTCACTCGGTTAAGCACCGTGGGGGGGGTCGAGGACGAGCGATCGGCCCGCTGTGATCAGCGCGCTCCCTGCCTCAAATGTCACAGGCTTAACGCCCATGTTAGAGCGCATCGAAGCGCTGCCGTTGCCCAGCAACAGAGCGCGCTTTGCATCCAACCCCTAGCCGTTCATCCAGACGCATGTTTAGCGCTTCCAGGGGTTCCGGATTGGGCGCTAGACATTATAAAGAGAGGCTACTCGCTACAGTTTTTTTCGATGCCCTCCGCGCTTTTTAGCGCGTCGAAACTGCGGTCAAAACAGAAGTGGCACACATACTTCGGGCCGAAATATCAAAACTATTGAGCAAAGGGGCTGTAGAGCCTGTGTCTCAAGCTCAAAGCGAGGGGGGGCTGTACAGCAGATACTTTCTAGTGCCCAAGAAAGACGGGGGTCTCAGGCCCATACTGGATCTAAGGTAAACAATGAGTCCGCACACCAGAAAATGCTCCTTAGAAATTTAATGGGTGCTCACCACGTGTAACGTTTCGGGCACAAGCCCTTCATCAGCGCATCTTTCACCATTGACTCCACCACATTTTTTGCAGTCTATTCCCTTTGGGAATTACAGATGTGGTAATTGCCCTCAATGCAACTTCACACATAAAACTACCACCTTCAATCACCCATGCACTGGAAAACTCTATGACATCAAAGGTGTGATCACCTGTAACACGAAGAATGTTATCTATTTACTTAAATGCCCATGCGGCTTGGCCTATGTTGGTAAAACGACCAGGCCACTGAAAACAAGAATTTCAGAACACAGATCAAATATTCGCAACCATGACATCAAAAGTCCAGTAGGTGCATTTTTCACAAACCTCTCATAACGTTTCCTCTCTCAGATATTGCGGCATTGAACTTGTGAAACAGCCCCCCCGCGGAGGAGATGTTAATTGTCTGCTACTCAAAAGAGAAGCATTCTGGATCTATACCCTGGACACTTTAGCTCCAAAAGGGTTGAATGAAGACTTTGACCTGAGGCCATTTCTGTAAATAACTTCTGTAATTTTGTTAATATTGTACATATTGTTTTGCTGACTTGATATATGTAACACACTTTTGTGGTACCCCTTATGTATCTACATTCTTGCTCATCTATTACGACTGCCTACAGTGGTAGAGACATTTTAAAAAAAAACTTTCTAGGCTATGCTTCAAGCACTGCAGGCCTTTTCTTAGCCACTTAATATATTTTTTGTATTACAAATGAGGGTTTATATATATATATATCTGTTTTCCTGTTGTAATTGCAATTTACTTGATTGGTCATGTGATTAATCATGGATGTATGTGATCATGTGATCATGCATGGCTGTATATATGGAGGTGTGTCTCCCCACTTGTTTTCATGTCTGATGAAGGGCTTGTGCCCGAAACGTTACACGTGGTGAGCAACCATTAAATTTCTAAGGAGCATTTTCTGGTGTGCGGACTCATTGTTTACCTTTGCAACTACTTGTCTGCCCAGCACCCAGTTTTAAAGTTTTTGGATGTGCGTACTGTACCTTTGAATTCTAGTGCACATATTTTGACCGGCACAGCACTTCTTTTATGACTCCTGAATTCAAGTTACCACATTGGTGCAGTTAATCAACACTATCTAGACTATGGATCCGGATCCATTTTTGAGTTCTCTCGAGAAGATTACTCACGAATCATCTTTAAAGACTCACTCTTCAGCAGCTCAACATTAGAACCTGCTGGAGTGTCGTCTAGAACACTGGAGAAATTACAAGAAAGAGAGACACGCTTGTATTTACATGCTGTTATGCTCAGCGACTACATGCGGGCAAAGAGAATCCCTAGGGGCCTCAGGATCAATAAAGGTCCTATTATTAGTAAAGACAAGGATACATTCTGTGATCGTTGGAGCGAAATACTTAACAAATGCTCTTTTGACCTAATGGCTCTAACCATCCAGGAAGCTTCTACCAATCTTGCGATAGTGCGCGAGGAGATAACTAGAGTCAAACAACAACTAGAGAGCGAGCACACAGACCCAGATAAATACAAACAGCTCCTTGATGATTGTGAATATCACAAAAATGATCTAGTCAAAGAAATCACGGCTTCGAAGAAAAAGAAATTTGAGAGAGACGCTGCTGATTACGATAGTGGGAGAATCTATCAATGGAGAAACCCGCCTCCGTGGAGAAGTCGTGGATCCAGGCCTGAGAGTGGCAACGCACGCGGAAAGTACACAAGACACAACATCCGGAATGATAATCCGCCTCAGTCAACAACAGACCTGGAATATGACTCAGAGTCTAGCACTTACTCTCAGACTAGTGGCTCTTTTTTAGGCAACGTGAGAAGAAACGAACCAAAACCTCCATATACAGGAGCAAGAAAAAATGCAGGCGAGGGAAGAGCGCCTCCCACCAGAGAGCCATATCGGACACGCCAGACACAGAAACGGAACAGGTACTAAATGTGATCAATCTATCTAGCAAACCACTATCTGACACTTGTCTGACTGCTTTAAGTAAAGGGCTCTCTTTTGTTCCCACCACACATTGTCGAGATTTCGATACAATTGTAGACTTTCATAAATTTTTTCGAACGTTGAGACTCAAAGAATTTTTCAGTAACCATAATAAGTTTCCTTCCAATTCTGCTGTCACTGTGACGGAAGGTACTGAAGAACCAGATGACTTAACAGTGGTGTTTGAACGGGAGAGTGAATTAAGCTCCAGGCTTTCTGCTGGACCAAGGACTCCTTTTTGAGGTAAAAGCGCCTTTATTCCCCCTCATAAAAGAAATGCATCAATAGATATTTACTGCAGACTAGTGGAGAAGGATGTTTCCCTCTTATTAGGCAAAAAGAGGGATTACAGGGTAGCCAATAACTTGTCTAAGGATCAGAGGATGGAATTGAACTCTATAAAAAACGATAAGTCAGTGGTGATCCAAAGTGCAGATAAGGGTGGTGCTATTGTCATCATGGACCGGACAGCATATGATATGGAAATTCAGAGACAGTTGAGCAATACGATCTTCTATAATAAACTCAATCGTAATCCCACACAGGAGTTCAAACAGCGTATAAGGGGGAAGTTGGATTCCCTCCTACAAATTGGAGAAATTACAAAACAAGAACATGCTTTCATGGTAGTAGACTTTCCTGTCACTCCAGTTTTGTACACTCTCCCCAAAATCCACAGAACCTACAAAAATGTACCCCCAGGACGGCCCATTGTGGCAGCCATTGGGTCTCTAACAGAGAAAATTGCAGCATTCGTGGATCATTTTCTCCAACCACTCGTCACTTCTCTTCCATCCTATGTCAAAGACTCTATGGAATTCATTAATATGATTCAATCTATTCAATTATCTGATGAACATTGCATCCTGGTGACCATGGACATTGAGTCTCTTTACACCAATGTACCCTTTGAAGGGGGGCTAAAGGCAGTAGAATTCTTTTTTAAATCAGCGCTTGAGCTGCACACCTAGCACTTCCTGTATTGTGGATCTCATAGAAATTGTGCTTACATCCAATTATTTTCTTTTTGGCTCTGACTTTTATCTCCAGGTGTCAGGCACGAGCATGGGAGCTAAAATGGCCCCAAGTTTTGCGTCCCTATACTGCGGACTGCTTGAAAAGGAAATCATCCTGAATCAACTATGCAACCCACACCTACCCTCAATTTCCAACTGGAGGAGGTACATAGATGATATTTTTTTCAGTTGGACCGGTTCTGAGACTCAGTTAAAACAGTTCCATGAGTTTATCAATGCTAACAGTTGCCATTTGAAATTCACAATGGAATATGACAAGCACAGGATGAACTTTTTAGATATCCTTGTTTACAGAGACTTGAACAGACTGGGATCCAACCTGTACTGAAAAAGCACTGACAGAAATTCTATTCTTCATGGAGATTCTTTTCACCCTATTCCACTCAAGAGGAGTCTGCCTTTGTCTCAGTTTAGTCGCATTCGCCGGATCTGTAGTTCTGATAGTGATTTCCAAGCCCAGGCAGCTGATTTAGAAAAACATTTCCAACAGAGACAATAAAAAACTTGAATGGATTACCCAAGCACGTAATCGCTTTGAAAATATATCGCAAACTGATTGTCTCCGCAAAATTAGATCCAGAACTTCTGAGTCTAGAGTTAACTGCATTGTCCAATACTCACCTCTTGGCAGAGATTTCGAATCCATCATTAAAAAACATTGGCATATTATTGACTCTGATCCAGCACTTAAATGCTTTACTACATTACCCCGCATTGTGTACAAGAGAGCACCTAATCTCAAAAACATGTTGGTGAGAGCGCAACTTTCACCATTGACTCCACCACATTTTTTGCAGTCTATTCCCTTCGGGAATTACAGATGTGGTAATTGCCCTCAATGCAACTTCACACATAAAACTACCACCTTCAATCACCCATGCACTGGAAAACTCTATGACATCAAAGGTGTGATCACCTGTAACACGAAGAATGTTATCTATTTACTTAAATGCCCATGCGGCTTGGCATATGTTGGTAAAACGACCAGGTCACTGAAAACAAGAATTTCAGAACACAGATCAAATATTCGCAACCATGACATCAAAAGTCCAGTAGCGGTGCATTTTTCACAAACCTCTCATAACGTTTCCTCTCTCAGATATTGCGGCATTGAACTTGTGAAACAGCCCCCCCGCGGAGGAGATGTTAATTGTCTGCTACTCAAAAGAGAAGCATTCTGGATCTATACCCTGGACACTTTAGCTCCAAAAGGGTTGAATGAAGACTTTGACCTGAGGCCATTTCTGTAAATAACTTCTGTAATTTTGTTAATATTGTAAATATTGTTTTGCTGACTTGATATATGTAACACACTTTTGTGGTAGCCCTTATGTATCTACATTCTTGCTCATCTATTACGACTGCCTACAGTGGTAGAGACATTTAAAAAAAAAAAAAACTTTCTAGGCTATGCTTCAAGCACTGCAGGCTTTTCTTAGCCACTTAATATATTTTTTGTATTACAAATGTCGGTTTATGTATATATATCTGTTTTCCTGTTGTAATTGCAATTTACTTGATTGGTCATGTGATTAATCATGGATGTATGTGATCATGTGATCATGCATGGCTGTATATATGGAGGTGTGTCTCCCCACTTGTTTTCATGTCTGATGAAGGGCTTGTGCCCGAAACGTTACACGTGGTGAGCAACCATTAAATTTCTAAGGAGCATTTTCTGGTGTGCGGACTCATTGTTTACCTTTGCAACTACTTGTCTGCCCAGCACCCAGTTTTAAAGTTTTTGGATGTGCGTGCTGTACCTTTGAATTCCATACTGGATCTAAGACAGCTGAACAAGGCATTGGTGAAACACAGTTTCAGAATGCTTACGACCAGGAAACTCCTCGCGCATATTTGCAGAGGAGACTAGTTCATGTCAATAGATCTGAAGGACGCGTATTTTCAAATACAGATAGCGTCAAGTCACAGGCGATATTTGAGATTCGCCTTCGAGGGCCAGGCATACCAGTTTACAGTCCTGCCGTTCGGCTTGTCCGTAGCTCCTCGTACGTTTACGAGGTGCATGGACGCAGCGCTCGCTCCTCTCAGACTCAGAGGCATGCGGGTGGGTCTCATGGCCTCAGCATCTCCAGTTCTTCAGTTGGGCCTGTCCGCATATGCCGAATAATAGGTTTGCGAGCACACATGCATGGGTAAGTTTCAGTTTTTAGTAAGTAAAGCCCGGCTCACACTGTGCAATTTTGGCCATGATTTGGTCATCTGAGATAAATTTAGAAAATCCTTAAAGATTCCTATAATCCTAGGCTAAAATCTGTAGTCTTTGATCTCTGGTTTGACATGTTCACCGACAACCAGAATTTCGTTAAAGGAAGGAGGTTAAAGGAACACTCCACCATTTTTTGAAATAGGGCTTATTCACATTATTTCCTACATTTAGATAGGTGGGCAAATGCATTTTTGCGTCAGTGCATGCATTGTTTTAGTTTGACTGGGTCGGCGTTAGCTTAGCTTAGCACAATGAATGGAATCCTTTGTTGCCAGCTAGCATGGCCTGAGTAAAAGTGATCAAAAAAATTTAAAAAACCCACCTAATTACTTCTTGTGGCCTGCGTATTCACAACGAGTACAAATAGCGATCCAGATTAACACTAGGCAATTTCCTAGGCAGATATTGACTTGGGACTATATTATGGGGAAGCACAGGCGAAGCACTGCTGCTTAGGCGAAGCACTGCTACTTCGGCGCAGAGATATCACGCAACACATGAAATCCCACGACTTCCGTCAACATACCGGCGTGAATAGTAGCTGCCTGACTATTTTCCTTACAGTACACGAATGGCGATGAACATGGCTGATTTTGAGAGAGACGAAGAGGGTGACTTCTCAGACAGTCAAGAACCAGAACCATACCTATTTGAACCAGAGTTTACAGAAGACGAGCTGCGTGCTTTGGAAATAGAACGACAGGAGGAGGAGGTTGCGATTGCTCGTGATGAGAGCCAACATGAACTGGTGGTGTGAATGTGGGGGAATATGCCAATCTATGCCGACCAAAATAGAGTGTCTATGCTGTAGAGAGTGGGACATGTTTTTGCCATTGATGACCAGGCTCAACACGTCAGATCAAGATGAGCGTGCCCGAAGTTGTGTCACATCTACAGAGGATTTCACGGCGCTGATCCATTCTGCAGTACTCGATTTTTTTTCCGGTGTGACAAAGTGAACTGGAAAAAACGCCCCACGCCAATGGACAGCTGTCCACAGAGTAAGTGATTATTTTAATCATGACGCATGTATAGATCGACCCATATTATAGCTGTATTCACATAGAGTTGATGTTTTCACAGGCAATATAGGTTATATAGGAAGAGAAATAAAAGACAACTTACATGTGCACTTTGTTCTTCCTGTGTTTTCAAAGTAGTCCTCTGGTGCAAAATGTTCTTCGCAAACATGATACTGCTTTATTTTGTTGAGAGGCGTTGAACTACAGATCTCCAGAGCTGCTAGCCATTTATTTCTCAGTTCCACATTAGGTGGAATTCTTTGAAACATTACATTCGTGTATGTCCTTTGCTTGTTCTCACAACCTTTTGCTATGCAGGTAATAACCATGTTTGCTGTAACTTCTCAAAATAAATCATCCAAAAGCGAAGACACTCGGTGCAGGTCACGCCGGTATGTTTTTCTTCTTCTGTTTTTTTTGACGCGTTGCACGCCGGTATGTTGACGGAATTCGTGGGATTTCATGTGTTGCGTGATATCTCTGCTCCGAAGTAGCAGTGCTTCGCCTGTGCTTCCCCATAATATAGTCCCAAGTCAATATCTGCCTAGGAAATCGCCTAGTGTTAATCTGGATCGCTATTTGTACTCGTTGTGAATACGCAGGCCACAAGAAGTAATTAGGTGGGGTTTTTTTTTTTTTGATCACTTTTACTCAGGCCATGCTAGCTGGCAACAAAGGATTCCATTCATTGTGCTAAGCTAAGCTAACGCCGACCCAGTCAAGCTAAAACAATGCATGCACTGACACAAAAATGCATTTGCCCACCTATCTAAATGTAGGAAATAATGTGAATAAGCCCTATTTCAAAAAACGGTGGAGTGTTCCTTTAAATTGTCAGATGTCAGAAGATTTGGTGCACAGCCTGCAGTGTGACTTCTCATACGATGAACATTAAACTGTCTCCGTTTTTCAAGGCAAGCCATGATCAGATTTCTTCTAAGTGCATAAACTTCGGCATTCCCATCCTCCGCTCACTGAATTTATTATATATTGCCTTTGCTATAAACACAGGTTACCCCCGCTGTTTTCATGTGGGTGTGTAGTGCTGCTTGCACTATTCTTCTTTAAAAAGCCAGTATTGCTGCCATTCATATACTTTTAATGATAATCAACATTACAGCCCCTCGTGCAATGCATTTAGTGGTCGCTGAACGTGTGTAGGTTGATAATGTAGAAATCCGTAATGTAAATTTATTTTTTTTCTTGTAGTTTTCTTGTGCGCACCCATTTTTAACGTGTCTTTACTGTCATATAGGCCCAATCCCAATTCTACCCCTTAGCCCTTCCCCTTTCCCCTACCCCTCCGTTTCGCGCATTCACCTGAAGGGGTAGGAGTGTCTCGATTCTGTTTTGTTTGGAGGGGCAGGGGTAAGGGGAAGGGCAAGATAGCCCTTCAAACAAAGATTTTTCGGGACCACACTTCAAACGAAGGGGTATGAATTATCTCGGCAACATGGCTGCTACAGCGAACAAAAAGACACATAAATGTAAGCTATGTTGGCGTAAATAAAGATTTTAACGAAACCTAATCATTTGTTTTATGTTACATTCAGTTGTGAGTTCATAGTAACGCTCATGTAACTCAAAGAAATGTTTGCAAAAATCGCTAATATTTGCTAACGTCATATCATTACAGACTGCATGATTGTGCCACAGCATATGTCTGATCAGGGCGATAACTGCTGAAGACTAATCCCCCCAATAATTAGATATCGCTAAACCATTTTCTCAAATATTGCCTATCCGAGAGGGAAAGAGAGAGAGAGAGAGAGAGAAAGAGAGAAAGAGAGAAAGAGAAATGGAAGTTGCGTGTATTCCTGTCTGTCCGTTTATCTTTTTAGAGTGATTTTACTTAAAAACAGCGATTATATCCTCTCGCTGCTGGAAAATATAATGTAGCGATTCAGTATTTAAACTGTATTTAGTAAAAGTCGTGGGGCAGTGTTGACAAGTTTACTTTCTCCTCGATGTGTGAGCTGCGCGATTTCCAATATGTGTGTGTGTCAGTAAGCAGCTCATTAATACAGAACGATAATTAAAGGCTCTAATGCACACCAGCACAGCAGTATATGTGTGTATTGTAAGAGCTAGACGACGAATGATGGCGTGTGACGTCATGGTAGTGGTGTCCCAATCCTTAGGGGAATATTTTCTCCCCTACCCCTTGACACTCTGTTTCAAGGGACAAGGGGAAGGGGTAGGCGGAGGGGTATAAAATAGAATAGGGATTGGGCCATAGTCTGACAACTGACATTCCACAGTGTTTTTTTTTTTTTTAATCGCACAGTGTGAGCATGGCTTTAGTTTAGTTTGTGATGGACATAACCATAGGCATTGATTTATGTTTCTGCCGGAGGGTGAGAAAACAGGCATTTATTTATTTTATTTTTATAAAACACATTTTCACTGCTGTTTCCACAAGTAGCTGGATTTTAGCCCTGATATTCACTCATCAACATGTTTTGCAAAATCGCCAACAAATGCCCGAAATCTGAGGTAAATCGATGCTCGTTCACAACGGTGACAGTCGTGCAGTGTGAATCAAAGACGCAATCTGAGACAGTTGCCAATGCATCGAATTCAAAGTCAATTCAAAACCATGTGTACAGCACTATAATATTATATATATATTTTTCCCCTAACATTTGTTTTATTTAGACCCATGCAGTATTTAAATTATTTCTGAAAGTAATAGTAAAATGTGATGTACACACAGATGCAACTTATATGTTTCTGAAATGTATCAATTATAAATTAATATAAGTTTTTTATGTTCATTCCTCCTACCCACGTTAAAATTTAGCCTTAAACACTGTTATAATTATGAGGGGGACCTTGGAAATCCTCTCCCCTGTAAGGGGTCCCTGGCTCCAAAATGTTTGAAAACCCCTGTGTTAAGAACTAGTTTGACCAACTAGCAGTTAGCCAAGAGATAATCAGTCTCACTTTTCTGATTCAAATTGTCTACATTATTTGTAACTGACTTTAACCCTTTAACTGTCACCCTACGGGACACCAAAATTTACTTCACTATATTACAATTAAATCGAATCTAATCTTGACAAACTCTATATAGTTGGAAAGGTCTAAGACTCCCAAATATATATTTTACTATTTTACCAATGTTTTTTGTTAAAAAAACATTAAAAAAGTAATAGATTAATTTAAATCTACATTATAACATGAGGTCTGACCTTTGTTAAAAAAAAAAGACTTCTTCATTGCCTGTTATCAGGGTTCTTCCATAAAATCTTCAGGAGGCATTCATAGAATCTTCAAAATTACATTTTATTAACTGCCACACTCATATACTTTTCACAATAGTGCAAGAAAATGTGAGGAAAACAAAAGAAAAGAAAGGAAAAGGGGGGGGGGGGCAAACTGATAAATAAAATCAACATGCTACTGCGTTCTGGGCCTCAGATGTTTCTCTAGGGATCCCTCACCAGAACTGACTCAGCCCTAGACAAATCACACCCTTTAAAAAAAAACAGAGCAAACCATTTTATAATTACAGGGGGATTCAATCCGTACATCAAACCTAAATGAAAAAGAAAAGTATAATATATACACAAATAAACTATAAACATTAAATTCCATTCACCATAAAGCAATAATAAAATAAAATGGAAAGAATGCCCTTTATTATAACAATCTTACAATTAACAAACAATCCAACCCTTGGACATCAGGAAATGCTGCGCTCTTAATTACAAACCTTGGTTCCATGCTGCAGTCATGGATCCTGGCAGAACCACGGGTAAGATACTCAATGCTTCAACTAATTAAAGAAAATAACCCATATCTTGTGTAGCTGTGGTTTTATTCAATCACTAGTGCGCACTCTAGTAATTAATTATGTCGCTCTTTGATCTTCAATGTGCACATAAGAGACAACATGCACAACTAACACTAAATGTTTTGGGTAAATATTAGGGAGACAAAATAAATATATAAAATTTATAAACAAACAATTAATCCCTTAAACAAAAACCAATTTATCCCACAAAGAAATGAATTAGAAGTCTACAACAATTTAAATAAACTAGCCCAATTCTTATTACAAGTGTGGCCTTAGCCACCACACCTGTTCACATCAAGAATGATAACTAGATATTCACCCACATATTTACATCCACCTAACGATGATAACATTTTGTGGATTACATATGCACATTGCGGTTATGTTGTCTGCTGCCTTTTAAATGCTCCTCTTTAAAGTCAGGTGGATTGACTTTCAATGTATTCATCATTCATGAGCTGGGAAAAAAAAATCAAAAATTCCAATTATACGGTTCTTGTGTCATTATCAATATATGTGTATCGTGGACTATTCTAATGGAATTAGTATATGATAACTAAAATTTTAAGGTTCTTTGTGTGAATGGTCCTAAACACTGCAGGAAAGCGATTTGCATTAGTGATAATGATCTCTATAATGAAGTCTTTAGTTTCGAAACAATACTTAGCATGTATCTTACTGACCAAGTCACATGATTTCAACAAACATCTCTTTATGTCCCACTGTTTCAGAAAATTTCAAACTGTAGGAAAAAATGCTTTAAGGAGGATTTTCAATAAAGTTGGTAAATAAATAATTTAAACTTCCTATTTTACAGATAAATCATCTTTAATGTTTAATGAACTGTATTGTAAATTACATTTTGCTTTTATAAAAAACCTTTACAACACATTTGCATGGCTTTAACCAGCAAACGTTCTCAGCTCATATATTTATATATTTACGTTTTTTTTTTTTTAAGTAAGTAACAGATGTTCTGATGATACTGATGATAAAGCCAAAAGCTCATAGAAGAACATAGTGTGTAACAAGCACATATGAAACATGGGTAAATGTGCTGACCTTGTAGAGGATGGTAAAGGCCTCTGGATCTAATATGTAAACATCACCGTTCTCTGTGCCAATCACCAGGCAGCTAACTGCGTCCTCATCTGCCATGTTCTTCTTCAACATCCCTATACAGGTAATGACTGTCTGAGACAAACAAAGAGTTTGTGCATTTGTGCTTTAGTTTTTTGTCTATGTGTTAGTCATTGCATATATGTAGATATAGGCACCTGTCTAAGTATAGGCTGTTCTTTGTGAAGAACAAAATTCTCCATTTCCTGTGGCTCAAGCATGAGGAACCTGAATAATTTACGCAAGAAATGCAATGAATCATCAGATAAAAGATAATATTGCAGCTGTATGGGTCTTCTCAGTGATATCATTTCCAGTTGTATGTTTTTTTTTTTTTTTTTTATGTTGGTTGCATACATTTAACTTTGATCTGCTGGAAAAAAAAGTTTTTCAAATGTAAAAGAGCAGTTTTGTTATTTTTTTTTCTTCCAAAAATGTAATTAATTTATTTTAATTCTATTAGGGATTATTATTTCTTCATTATGATACTAGGAGAGTTGTATCACCTTGACATTTTTTATTTACTTTACTGCCCCCAAGAAAGATCAAAATTAACATTTTTAAACCGATATTAAAGGCATTTTAGGTCATTATTTGTACAAGCTGCACATTTTACTTATTTTCAAATAAACTCCATTTGATATGGATAAAAAGTTAGTGTCATGTCATTGACCTGTATTGACTTGACCATGCATGGCTTTCTTTGTTCTGTGGAACATAAAAGTAGCTATTTTGAAGAATATTGGTGTTTTGGTTCACATTAAGTTAAGCGCACTTACAATGGCACAAACACACCATCTCACCTTATTCTCACCATCTCCATGCAAATCTGAAAGAGCTGTTGAAATGAACAGGGAGTATGAGCTGGTGAGATTGGTGGTTGCAGGTTCGACTGCAGACAAGTAAGTAAATGTGCAAGTTCATGCAACAGTGACTCACCAATGCAAGAGAAAAATGTGTATAGATTGGCGACTGGGTCATAGTGAGCATCAAGCCATTTTGAACTGGAGACTAAACTACAAGAGCACAGGAAGACTTGCTAACGTTACTTCATCTCTGCATATGAACTAATTTCTATGCACTGGGTTTGAAAACACTCACACTCTGTTGTGTTGCTGTGCCACCATACTTGGGCAAATATAAACTCCTACTGCTATTAAAAAAGGATTGAATTTTGTAAGGAAATTCTAAGCCTCATAAATCAGCATATAACCACTCCTGGGAAACAGAAGACATGGCAAATGCTTTTTATTAATGATTTAAGGCTGTGATAATCAAGTCTGTCTGCTGTAAACATCAGATCGGCTTTCCTCATTCCATATGGCAACCACTCCAGTGAGAGAGCTTCAAGTGCTCTACATTTAACCTCTTCCACCAGGAATAGTTCGTCTTAACGAATAGTCCCATGTTCTCGGACCATTTTAACTTATTTGTTATCAAAAGCAATGAAACGTGTTTTTAAAAATAACATTATAATTGCTTCGGGAATTATTCTAATACTCTGATGTGCTCAAGAAACATTTATTGAAAAGAGTTGTGCTGCTTCAAATGTTTAGGGTAAAATAATAATAGGGTAAGTTAAACAAAATAATACTTTTATTCAGCATTTATAGTGTTACATATTATTTCTGTTTTAAATAAATGCTGTGTTCCTTGAACTTTATTCATCAAAGAATTGTGAAAAATTTTATTTTCCACATTAAGCATGCTTTCCACATTATTCTTGTCAACACTGACAATAATAAGAACTAACACCAATAATAATTGAAGAATTAAGCACCAAATTAGCATTTTAGAATGATTTCTGAAGAATCATGTGACACTGAAGACTGAAGTAGGCTAATGATGCTGAAAATCCAGCTTTGCATTACAGGGACAAAATAAATTAGAATAAATAAAAAACTTTTCATTTTTATTGTAATAATATTTCACTGTTTTACTGTATTTTTATCAAATAAAGGGAAAAAAACATAAAAAGTGTTATTATATGTTTGTATATAACCCTGTTTTATTGTGCAAAACAATTAAATCAACTGAAATTAAGTTTCAAGCTTTATTTTGTAGCCCACTCATGAAAAGTGTTGTTCATGATTGCATTGAATATGTTAATTAACCACATTTGATTACATGCACTGGATAAAAAAGTTAATTCTTAAAATTATTAAAAACACATTAATAATAATGCAAAAAAAAATATTTTTATTATTTCACAATGCTTTTATTATGTCACATTTCTTACAAATTCCAAAGCAGGAAAATACATTTTGAGTTAACTGAGAGATGTGCACAATGTTTCTGAGCAGGCAAATAGAATACTGTTAAACACAGTGTTCACAGGAATGTAAG
This sequence comes from Carassius carassius, assembly GCF_963082965.1. Taxonomy (NCBI): domain Eukaryota; kingdom Metazoa; phylum Chordata; class Actinopteri; order Cypriniformes; family Cyprinidae; genus Carassius; species Carassius carassius. Next base: position 14,756,239 of record NC_081801.1, on the reverse strand, counting down.
AGGGGTTCCCAGTTTCTCATCTGCTAGGTAGCGTTTAAGGAATTCACGTACTTCTGCACTGAACAGATTTGTATGGTAATCTCTGGTGTATGAACCAGGTTTAGGCTTCCTGGTGTCCTTGCACACGTCCTCCACTCCCCAGCTAACGATACCAACCTGTCCAAGATTATTCAGATATTATTAAAACAAACATTTCTCAAATTAGACATAAATAACAACAATTTAGTCTTCTGAAGAGGGATGCATGATTTGAAATAGCTCAGTGTGCTGTTAAAAGCAATCATCAAACTACAAATTATTAAAAAAACTCACCTGGACTAGTCGATTACCTGGAACCACATAAGTGGCCCCTCCAGAGTCACCTGTTGATGATATGCACAACATTATGAGTTTAGATCTTGTGTCAAATTCCATTTATTAAGGATAATGATACTAAAGATATGACATTTTATGGTGATTTTAATAGCATCATATATGGTAGATTACTGCCAAATATTATGTCCTCTTGAAAAATCCAACTTACCTTTGCATGCAACATCATCCGCAGTAGGTTCAGTACCACCGCTGCACAGAAAATTATCTGTAACAATATCTTTGGCATTTGTCGCATTAATTCCTTTAGCTTTTTTGGCATCTTCAACACAAGCATCCCTCTGAAGAAAAGGGACGTATCAGTTTTGGACAAAAGAAATTCATAACTGTTGAGCAAAGGATGCATTTAATTACTTTTTTTTTTTTTTTTTAGTTAATTGCTCTTTTGAGTTCTTTGAGATTAAAAACTGTAAAAACATAATGAAACCACAGATGAATAAAAATATAAAGGAGAAGAAGACCGTTTCCACCACATATCATTACCCATTTTCCCTGCTTGATTGTAATTAGTTTATTTTCAATGTTATTTTCCACGACAGACATGAAAGAAGCTTTCACAGTTTCTCCACTCATTAGCTCTTCCTCTGTAAAAACACAGTTAAAATGTATGTTTCATTTTAGCAATGCAAGTCTTTAGATGTAAATAATATACATATTCTGTACTGCCACTCGATAATGTAAAATATTAAAACAACTTTAATAACTGAATAAATGATACCAGATAAAGCAGAATCCCAGTAAAAGAGATTCATCTGAAAGTTAAATTTACTCTATAGTTTATTACAGGTATATGAATATTTACATATGTAACTGATCATATTTATTTGAAGATTTATCATAATAGCAAAACTATTAAATTGAATGACTTCAAACAATTAGGATTAAGTTAAGCACACTTGGGGCCTTCTGGGCCAAATCAAGGGTATAATTTAATTTAATTATAATTTTATAATTTAAAAATTATAATATAATATAATGTGTGACACTTCCCAATAAGGTTCCTTTAGTTAATGTTAGTGTATTAACTAACATGAACGAACAATGAACAATACATTTATTACAGTATTTATTAATCTATGTTAATGTTAGTTAACAGTTGTTTATTGTTAGTTCATTTTCATTCACAGTGTATGAACTAATGTTAACAAGCAGAACTTTTGATTTTAATAATGCATTAGTAAATGTTGAACTATGATTAATATCTGCTGTAGAAGTAATGCTCATGCTTAGTTCATGTTAACTAAAGTAGTTAACTAATGAACCTTACTGGAAAGTGTTTCCATGTGATGTAATAGATTACTATTTTCCAAAGACCTGGACCTTTTAACCCCCAAACTGTTTCAGCTGACTAAATCTCACTAATTTTGATATTCAGATCAAAGAGCACAGTAATTCATCAAAAGTTCTGAGATGAGATTTTGTGCTGTCCATGGTCAAAAGAAAAAAAAATGTGGTTGTGTCATCTTACCCTAAATTTATACATGTGACTAACATGCAACATTTCTGACAGACATATCTGTTTGTAACTCACGATGTTTTCTGCATGTTCCTTCTCTATCTGAAAGTTTCAGAGCTCCACTTGTTTCCTTGGTGCAGGGGATGCATATTGTTCTGTAGAGACATATACAATTTACATTAATTCAATAAACTATTTTAAAACTTTTTAGTAGCATAAAACGATGCACTCCTACACTCCTCACCGAAGATCGATTCCTATAATTACAGGTTCCTCCAACTGAATAAGAGCCACATCAAATTCATAATATTCAGGTATTCCCATTTTCTTTTTTGCTGCAACGTCATAGCGAGGATGAAGCATATAATTTTTCACTTTTATTCCTAAGAAGAGAAAAGGAAACACCACTGATGAGATTTGCACCATTACATATTAAAAAGGCCCGTATTCTAAATCATGCAATATTACCTTTATTATCTGAACCCAAATCAAGAGTTATTCTATCAGGTGTGTCCTCAAACCTGAAGCAGTGAGCCGCTGTCAGGATAAAGCTTGAGGTGACTAATGACCCTATGCAATTTGACATTTTTCCATTGCTGCGCTGCAGAAGCATCAGAGAAAGGACTAATTCAACAAGTAGACGTTTTTAACATGAAATGATGAACTAGCATGGTGATGCTAAGCCATTTATTTGTCCACTTATTTTTTAATAATATAGAAATAAGACAAGGATAGAGATACCCACAGCCACAGTGATCTTTGCCAACCAGGGGTATTTATAACGTTTGTGGGAATCATCTCCATCGTCATAATCTCTGTAAAGTCCACATAATGCTACACTGGAGCCCTCATCTGATCAAGGGTAAGCAAGAATAACATGAGAAACAAAAAAGACATGGAGGACAATAATTAACTTAACATTATATTTTTACCCAGCCTAAACAAAGCACATGTTTCTAAATGGAAAACAGACATAAGGAATTACCAATCATTTCATCAAATGTCTGCTGCAATCGTGTCAAGTTCTCAAGCTTGAAGAAAAACTTCTCATTTCCCCTGTCAGTCTTCAAATCATTAATGCTCTCAGCATTCACATTATCTCCCATCCCAAACACATACAGCTCTGTACAAAAAAAAATGATATCACTGATAATTAAAGGAAAAAAAGGAACTGAGTTATTAAATGCAATTGAGCTGTATTTGAAGATTTGCTGAATGTCAAAGATCATTCATGTCTTTGCTCACCAAGATTTTCCTCCCCTGAAGGAGTATTTTGTTTTACAAGTTCTTTGATCTGGTCCACCCATGGTCTTGGATTACCACCCATGTTCGCCTGACCTAAAGAACGAATAATAAAAGTGATCCTTTGTTTACATCAAGAACAAAAGACACTTAAACAGATGCAGTGCTAACCAACAAGTATAATCATTATAACTATTATTATTTTATTTATTTATCAAAAAAAATCAAATCAATATAGCAATAAACATGGTTATCACTAATACCATCAGTGAACATGATGACGATATGTTGGGTCTGCTTGAAGTCCTCTTTGTTGTTCAGCTGCTCGATTTGCATACTTTCTAAAATGCTCTTATATGCCAGAGCGATATTAGTTCCTGATCGTTCACCTTTACCTGTTAGTCACAAATCGGTGAAATATTAAAATATGTCCTTAAAGATATGGTATCAGACATTTTACTCGCAGGCTGACCAACACCAAACAAACGTATTTCCATTTTTGCCGTATGAATGACCTTTAAATCGGATTAAAATCTAAACAATCTAAACCAAACACTTACTGTTATAATCCTCCAGTCTTTTAAGAATTTCTAACAGATTATTTATTTGCTCGCTCTTGAAGTCCCTCATGGAGACTATCCGTGTAACGTCTGTGGCAAAAATCAGGATCTCATAATTTGGGGAGACCTCGTAATAACTGATCTGTCGGTAATGAACATAGGGTCAAGTTTTCATTAGATTCATAGAGCTTCATTAGGAATATAAAACATTACATTAAGAGACGAGATTTTGAAGGGACACTAATAGTGTGCTAGTAATGAGACATAATTAGGCAGAAATATCAAAGAATAGCTAGCTAAAGAATAGATAGCTAAAAGGGTTCAGTCAGTTGAAAGGGTGTGACTGTGTTATCAACATACTATTTCATATACCTTTTCGATAAGTGTTTTAATTACACCTTTTGCCTTTTGTAAGTCAACTTTTTTTATGCTGGCAGATGCATCCAGAGCAATGTAGATGTCAAGTTTTCCCCCTTTAGTCACATGTATTTTCTTTCCATACTGATCTGAAAACACAGAGAACAGGTTTTATCTAAAAAAACTTAGTGGTAACCTAAGACTAAATATTGTCTTGCACAGGAAGAAGGCAAATGAGTTGCAAAAGACTACCTGTTCCTTCATGTTGTTGAGAAACCGCTAGACTGGACTTTAGAGAACTGCTGAAACCCTCCGATGCTTCCTCTGGGCTGTCATATGTGAAATCAGCTGTATTTACACAAAAAAACAACATTAGCAAAGCTGAATTGTACTTTTCAGTTCAGCTTTGAATGATACTTTTCAGTTAGTGCATTGCACTTCAAACAAGGAAGGTGAAAGGTTTACCGTAACCAGTGTTGGGGAGTAACTAGTTACATGTAACGGCGTTACGTAATTTAATTACAAAATAAATGTAACAGTAATCAGTTACAGTTACTAAGAAAAAATGAGTAATTAAATTACAGTTACTTGTGAAAATTGTAATGATTACAAAGAGGATTACATTTGAATATTTACACACATCCACATACAGCTTATTTCTTTCCCAAATTGCACTAAGACATATGGCCCATAATCTCCGAGACGCGGAAAACACATTCGTAGAATCCAGTCATAAAAATGGAATTCAGCCTATAACGCGGACGCAATATGCCACATATTGGACGAATAAATCAAAAGTAGGTCAGTACACTTGAATCAAAACCCGATATGGACTGATGTCTGTGAATATTAAGCCGCAAAAAGACTGAATATGAATCCTGCACATTCTGCGTGTCTGTGGAAATCAGGCGCTGACTGGACATCGGGAGAACCGGGACTATTCCCGGTGGCCTGGCAGACGATTTGGCCTTCTACTTTAATATTGTTATTGTATAATTGCAGGCCGAATATACTAAAGCGATTATTTCCAAATCCGCCATTCGATAATTAAATCTCTAATAAATCATGAATCGGTTAGTCGTGACTGGCAATGGTTGGGCTCGCGCGCTCTCCGCGCCTCCGCCGAACGGTTTGGATCAGACTCCGAGTAATCAATGCGAGAGAGAGAGACCCGAGTGAACTGTGTAAGCGCACAGCTGGAGTAGAGAAGCGACACTTCTGTTCAGGGTTTCAGGTGCAGGTCAGTTTCATCTGTAAATATGCTAATGTAGTTTTGTCTTTGTTTACTTAGTCAAGCAGCAGCACATTGCTCGCAATCACTCAAAATACTGTATAAACGACGTCATTATTATCTATTGTAATGTTACAGTAGTAAGTTAGCAGACAAATCATCATATGTTATCATAGGTTTAGGGAGAGCTAGTGGATACAAAAACACAACCCTTAGGAAAATTAATATAGCCTATGGTATGGCACTAACCGTGGTTTAACTATGGAATTTGTAGTAAAAATAAATACAAGTGGTAATTAATTTGCCAAAAAAACAAAATTGCACTTACAAAACATGGTAAAAGTCAAATAAAAATCTTCAGTATTAAAGTCATGAGAGAGATGGATGGATAATGGAAGTGAAGGTGCAGTTCAGGAGAGAACTCTTAATTACGTTGCAAAGTCCCCCAACCTAAGGATTCAAATCTTTTTCATGTCAGGTCCAAAAAAATAATAATAGGGTTGTCCATGTTTCAGAATGGGTTGTGGGTGTATGAGTGGGAGATTTCCCAGCCTATTTTTTCCCAGTCCGCCCCTCATGGAAATGAATCTCTAGAACAGTCACTTCATGAGCATTTTTTACTTATTTTGAGAAACTATCATCATATCATATACAAAGAGACAGCAGTGTTTCAAAAAGACACCAATGTTTCAGGAGTTTAGTACACAAAATAGGACACATGCTTATTAGATAACCGTATTTGAGTTGATGTATATGCTTTTATTTTTTTATTAACTATTTTTCCCCAAACCATTGTTAGATGCAGTTAGATGCCTTTAGTTATGCAAAGATTTGGTTTCAAAAACAGTATCTATAAACTATTTCTTTTGATTTTAAATCTGCATTGAACTTCAGATCAATCTCTAAGTAAAGTCTGATTGTGTGGTGGATGTGTTCAAATGTGATCATCTTAATTTAAGTGATGAAGGATGGTGAAAGTCTGACAGTATTGAGCTCTACTGTAAGGTTAAACCTGCATGGTGTAAAATGGTTGAAGATGATTAACAGTTGCAAATTAATATTCATTAGAAATTTATAAAAGTAATCAAAATGTACTCAAAAGTAATTAGTTACATTACTTTATTAAAGTAATTAAAAAAGTTACACTACTATTACATTTTAAATAAGGTAACTTGTAATCTGTAACCTATTACATTTCCAAAGTAACCTTCCCAACACTGACCGTAACACTGTGGCTCTGTTCCTGACCACTGGCTATTCTCCTGACAGACTCGCTCTTTGGAACCAATCAGAGTAAATTTATTTTCACAACGGTACGTGACTTTGTCGTCTATATTAAACCTGTGGCCTTCTCTTGTACAGCCGGCAGGAATCCCAGGATCAGGACAGTAATCAGCTGTTTGAAAAGAGGAACAGACAAAGAAAGTGAATGAGAAATTAAGAAAAGCGAATTGTGACACAATCTATGCTTATATTCTTCTAAAAGTGCTTAAATTGTCAATTTAATATTGTTGTTTGTTTGTTTATTATTGCACTAAACAGCATAGAGAGACTTCCCACTCACAGTTTCTTCCACAGACTGGTGTGCCTCCACTCCATTTCCCATTCACCTGGCAAACACGAGTCCCCGAGCCACGGAAATCATAGCCAGAATTACATGAGTAGTTGGTTGTGTCGTTCACAAAATACTGCCTCTGATATGGATACACCTCTCCATTTTCAAATCCGCGAGGATCAGGACATGTGATTTCTGAAATAAAGGATTTTTGCATGTGTGTGTGAGTAACCTGTGTTGTGTTTTCAATTATGAATGATCTTATTTGTCTGATAATGTTTTGCTTACTCTGGCACTCTGGGAGTTTTTTTTTGGGCAATGGGTTCCATCTCCCCCTAACACAGAGACGGATTCTAACAGTTGGGTAATAGCCTTCTGAACAGCTGTATTTTACAGTGCTCCCATCTTCTGAGAAAGCAAAATTCCCCCCACTAATACTGAGATTTTCATCAGGGCATGGAATAAAGGACGGTGCACCTACAAGAAATATCAGAGAACCAGATGGGAAAGAAAATGGTGTTGCGGAAGTTCAATGTAAAGAACCCAAAATGTAAACTCTTAAAAAAATTGAAAAGATTCCAAAAGGGTTTTTCACATGTTCATAGAAAAACCATTCTGGATTGAAATAATCTTTCAGTGAACAGTTCTCAAAATAACAGTTTTCCTCAGTGTGAAGAAAATTTTAATAGTCTAAAGAAGAGCCAACTGTACAATTTATTTTAATTTTTTGGTACCATCAGTGTCATTACATTACATTTTATTTATCAAATTAATTGTGCTACAGATTCAAAAATGCTACACTAAAAAAGAAACATGATGTTTTAATATAATGTGTAAACACCACAATAAATTGTCCACAGACTAATGTTGGATTATTGCTTTGGACTACAGACGATTAAATGTAAATTACTGCTCTTTTAAAATGAAAATAAATTAATAATTTAATGCATTAAAGTTGCCTCAAATCAGTTTTTCATTTAAAAAGCAAAACAGAAGTTTATATTTATATTTCTGGTTAAATCAAAATCCAAAAGACATACCAGTTACGAGAGGACACAGTATTGCAAGCAGAAATAGATTCAGCCATGGTTCACCCTCCATGATGTTCTTGTCAGGTTCACACAGCAAATGAACAACAACCGAGGAAGCCCACATATTTATAGAGCAAGGTAAACAGAGGAAGTGACTATAGTCATGCACTAATCTGTCAAACAATTTGTTGAGGTAAAACTCACTTGATCTTCTTCATGCATGGACTCTAAACATGATTGATCTTAAAATGATCTTAGAAATGACTTTAAAACTGGTTCTGAGAAATTCTTTATTTTATTCTGAAATGTAATTCAGTATGCAGTAGGAGGTTGGTTGACAGACTTTGACAATGTATGAAATAAGGGAAAAGGAAATGGGGAAAAATTTTAAAGGAGACATATGCCGCTTTTATGATGTGTAAAATAAGGCTCTGGTGTCCCCAGAATGTGTCTGTGAGGTTTCAGCTCCAACTACCCCCAATGATAATTTATTATATCATTTTGAAAATGCCCATTTTTAATGGAAGCAGAAACACGCTGTTTTTTCGTGCCTGTCTCTTTAAATGCAAATGAGCTGATGCTCCCTACCCCCTTTTCCAGAATAGAGCTGCATTATTACAGCTTGTACCTCCTGTTTTGGTTGAAATCATCATGTGTTTTAAACCATGTTAGTTTAACTTCTGATGTACGGTTTTTTGAGAGCACACATCTGAAGCACACGGACAGAAAGCAGCTGTCACACGGCATGTGAGTACTAAAATAAGTTCTCATTAACACACAAGTTTATGTTAAAGTGAAGTGAAGTGACATTCGGCCAAGTACGGTGACCCATACTCAGAATTTGTGAGACTCTAAATAGTGTTCTGTGCTCATCTGTGCAACCAAAGACAGAATAGTTAGCATGTTTGGTCAACCTTTTGCCATGGCATTAGAACTGTTTTAAAATGTAAAGAGAAAAGAAAATAAAAAAATAAAAGAGCCATTACAAGTGTTGTGGTTTGGGATGCAGCAACGGACAGGAGTCTCCATAGACCACAGAGGACATGGTGGTAATAATTTCATTTTCGAAGGTAAAGATCCCCCCCCAAAAAACTGAAAAATCCAATATATTTGTGCTTACAAACATGCTAATGTTGTGACTTCCTCACAAACAGGGGCCAGTTCAGCGCTGGAGTGCAAAGATATATTTCTGAAAGAGGGATCAATACCAGCACTTTGTGCGCAAACCTCCAGATTCCAGACAAAGACATCACGCGTCATATTTTGTTTTCCAAAAGAGCTTCTTGGCTCTCTGTAAGGCTAATGTTGCTAAAGCTACTATTGTCTCTTCCTGTTTTCATTAATGCTGCCTTCACGTGCTACCAGAAGGATCGTAAATATCGGATAGTTCACACAAAAAAATTGCATTTATTCATTGTTTGCAAACCCACAAGTTGTTCCAAGACCTTAATATTTTTTTTTCTTTTGAACATAAAAGAAGATACTTTGAAGAATGTGGGTAACCAAAGAGTTTCTGGTCCCCAATGACTCTGATAGTATTTTCAGAAGTTACTGAGGACTAGAAGCTGTTTGGTTACCCACATTCTTCAAAGTATTTTCCTTTGTGTTCAACAGAAGAGAGAACTTTATGCATTAAGTTTATATTAATATTAATATATATATAAAATAAAAAAGAAATGTCATATAGTTTGGAATTTTAAAAAGTGTTTTAAAATGCAAAATTATTTACAGAAAAATGGGACAAATAAATGTTGCCCTAATTTTGAGCAAATTAATAAAAAAATCATCCAATCCAGGTAAAAGCAGCAAAACTGACAAAAAACCTATTAATAAGTAATAATAATAAATAATCAAATTTAAAATAACAATATTAGGATGTTCAATTGGAAGTTTAATGTTTGAGCATGTTTTTTTTTTTTGGGGGGGGGGGGGGGGTTATTTTGCCTGGGTGAAGGTGCCAACCCTAAGTACCGTACCAACATAGACATAACAAAGACATAATACTGAAATAGTAAAACATGAAAGACTGCTGACAATAGATGTTTAACATTTTTATTCTTTTTATCAAAGACCAGCTATTTGCACAAAATGACTTATGTGCTTTGGGACATCCAGCCTAACAAGTGTTTGGAATTAATGTTAGCATGACAATGGTTCTTGTCTGATCAATGCCATAGCTGTCAATTTTCATGTATGATAATCTTCATATTCTCTCCATTACGCTTCAGCCCTAATACAGCAGGTTTAGTGACAAATTGTTAGGCTTTATTTATTTTATTTTTTTGCTATTATCATTCTCAAGACAGATGGAAACAAGTAGTGGAACTGCAATAATGAAACTCCCCTGCCTGCCAGTTCTTGGATACACAGTACAGACTGTCCTGCTCCAACATAGACATAAAGACATGACATTGAATGAGTAAAACATGAAAGAATGTTGTTAATAAATGTTTAACATTTTTAACAAAGACCAGCTATTTGACTTAAAGTTGAATATATTCATCAGAAAATAAATCAGTGTTTTATCAGACTGCACTCACACAGGTTCAGTCTGCTAAAGCATTCACAAGAATGTAAGAGGTTGTCCTATGCGGTCATTTTCTAGGTGTTCTTGAAGGAATGAGCGTATCTCCTTACTGAACAGATTTGAATGGTAATCTCTGGAGTCTGCATCCGAAGTGAATCTCCTTTTTTCCTTGCAGACATCCTTCACTCCCCAGCTTACGACACCAACCTATCAAAGATTTTTCAGACATCAAAAACGTTCCTAGTTCTCAGCTTCTCTCAAATGAGTCTTTATTTTCACTGTGTAATATGTAACTCAGTGTACATGAGATTTTACAGCCACATCAAAACTGTTTTCAAAGGAAACAGAAATCTCACCTGAATCACTCGACCTTTTTTATTCACATAAGTGGCCCCACCTGAATCACCTGTTACAAAATAACACAATACAAGAATTGTATAAATCAATTTTAGATCTCTAATGATTCAAATGTTATCAATAAATATAGTAGATAAGAACCAAATACAAGTTGCCATCTTGACGGCAAAAATCAAACATACCTTTGCAGGCAACATCATCTGTTTTTGGTTCAGTACCACCACTGCACAGAAAATTGTCTGTAACTGCTTCCCTGGCATTTTCCACATTGATTCCTTTTGCTTTTTTTGCATCTTCAACACAAGCATCCCGCTAAAGAAAAAGTACACCAAGTGTTTTTTGCTGGTTGATGACTGAAATATGTTTTTTAACCATAAGCGATTCACATAATGTTTTCTGTTGAATATTGCATCTATTTAATGTTGAATGTCAAAACAATAATTCAAGCACCAACAAATGGTTGTGTAGAAATTCATGACACTTTAAAGGCACCATGAAGTCAAAAGTAAAGTTTTTTTTTTTTATTATTATTTATATGTTAATGTAATTCTAAATGTTCAAGAACATTTCACTTTCTAACACTATGGAGGCCTGAAAAAGATAGTCAGCCTTTGCATTAATAAATCAACTTAAATGAAGCTCTTCAAACTACACAGATTGGAAAGATTAAAAATAAGAAAAATCATTACATATTTTCCAAGCTTGATTGTGATGCTTTTTATGTTTTTTGGACTATTATCAGTATCCATATCAGACGTGAAAGCAGCTTCCACAAGCTCGTTGTTCATTAGTATTTCCTCTGTAAGAAATGCAAGGAGAAAAAAAGGTTTGACATTTTATGTTTGGTAAGTTTCATTGTATAAAATCTTTCACATGTTTAAATTAAGTTATGTTTCATATTTCTGATATGGTTCTTATATATATACATCATGTCTGACAGGGACTTCACCATGTTTTCTGCAAGTCCCTTCACTTTCTGAAAGTTTCAGAGCTCCATTGGTTTCTCTTGTACATGGGATGCAGATTGGTCTGAAGAGAAATACACATGATGTTATTTAATTAGTTCAGCTTTTTTCTTCTTCTTCCTTTTTCATATTCTTACTAAATTAACATCACATGTTGAAGGTCTGTGCTCCTCACCGTAGATTAAAACTCATCTCAACAGCTTTTTCCAACTGTATAAGAGCTATATCAAATTCATAATATTCTTGTATTCCCATATGCTGTTTTGCTGTGGGTTTATAATCAGGATGAAGTTTGAAATTTTTCACTTTTACAACTGCAAAAGGAAATGCAAATGTCATTAATAAAATGTACCCTGTGACATGTTTTACTTCAGTCTGAAAATATGGACATATCAGGACATACCCAGGTCTTTGTCCAGTTTAACTATTATCTTATCAGGTGTGTCTCCCTCTTTGAAGCAGTGAGCCGCTGTCAAGATGTAACTTGAGGAAACTAATGAACCCATGCAATTGGAACCTTTAGATGCAGAAGCATGCTACATGAAGAGCAGAGAAGACTGATGTTCATATGGTTGGAATGATTAAACTCTTTAGCCATAACATGCATATTTCTTCTGCTTGTGGGTGAACATTTTTCCTTTAACTTCATTGAGTTCTTAATAAAGCGATAAAAATGTAATGCTCACTACAATATTAATCTGTGCCAACCAGGGGAATGCACGGCGTTTATTTTCCAAGCCTTCCCACACAATCCCACACAATCCTACACTGGTGCTCTCGTCTGTGTAAGGAAGCAGGTATAAAGAGTTAATAATAACAACAGCAATTTACACTGAAGTAATTATAAAGAATTATAACTGGTCAGGAACTGTGAAACTGATTCATCCAAACAATAGTGAAATGCAAAAGTGTTTGTTTTTTTGTTTGTTTGTTTTTATTTTATTTTTTGTGTTGAAGGTGATAATTACAGTATAATTAATCAATAATTACAGAAACGTCACTTTTGGGTGAATTGCAGATACAGTACCAATCATGTCATCGAACATCTTCTGCACCTCTGTCAAGTCTTTAAGCTTAAAGAAATATTTTTCTTGGTCTCTCTGTGACACTAAGCCATTTATGTCTTCTTGATTCACGTCATCTCCAACTCCAAATAAATAAAGATCTGGAAAGAGAGGATGCATCCATATCAATATGAAATAATATTAAATAAAAAAATTAAACAAATATGTGTATTTTTTGCTGTCCCTGCTTGTGAATGACAGACACATTTAAAATATAATTATGATTAATAAATTTCATGTTCACCAAGATTCTTCTCTCTGTCTGGAAGATTTTTAGTGACAAGATGTTTGATCTGTTCCACTTTAGGTCTGGGATTCCCCCCCATGTTTGCCTGACCTATGAAGCAAGATGAAATTCCAGTGAATATTTGTTTATTTGAAAAGTTGAACTCAAAATTTATTCTAATTTGTAATACTGTGCATTGAGTAATTTATTAATATATTGATTTATTTGCTCCGATAAAGAACTTAGGTGAGAAATATTTTTTAAGTACAGTTATATATGCATATACTGAATTGTACTGTATGTAAATACTGAAAATTCAGTACCATCAGTGAACAGTATGACGATGTGTTGGGTCTCATTGAAGGTCGTTGCATTGTTGATCTCCTCTAGTTTCATGCTCTCTAAAATGGCTGTATAGGCTTTGGCGATATTGGTACCTGTTTTTTGACCTTGACCTGTTTTTTTTTTGTTTGTTTTTCACATCAGAATTTTATGAGAAACATTTTCTGATAGAAACAACTGATTAAATCTGAATTAAAATGAATTAAAATCAGAAAATAAAATGAGATTTAAAAAAAGAATAATAATGTAAGATTTTTTTTATTTTTTACTTTCACATTGGACAGCAATAAATAATTGCATTTTCCTCAATTTAGATTTAAACATATAATTTTTTTCATAGTACAATTCTCTGTTATAATAATCTAACAAAAATCAAATTATATCTATTTATACAATAAGACTCAAAAAGAGACATTCAAACAGAATACTTACGCTCATAACTAAAGTCGTCAAGCTCTTTAAAAATATTCATTATGTTTCTTGCATCTTCATTAGTTTTGAAGTCCCTCATAGAGATTATCCGCGTAAATTCTGTAGCAAATATCAGGATCTCATAGTTTGGGGAGACCGGGTAATAACTAATCTTTTGGGGAAAGAGCATTGAGAATTCAACATCTGTCTGTTTTCTGATCAAAATGCTGGATTTCAGTGCAGTTCATGTTTCCATAATGTGAAACAGGATTTTCAGATGCAGTAAGCAGCATCCTAAATACAATGCTTAAATAAGGGGTTACTACAGCAACCTCTGAGGATTTGACAATTAACATACCTTGTCTATAAGCATTTTAATGGTGGTTTTTGCTTTTTCAAAATCCTCCGGATTTATGCTCTCAGATGCATCCACGGCAATGTAAATATCAAGTTTTCCACCCTGATTCATAGTTAATTTCTTCCCCTGCTGATCTAAAGAAAGAAGGATCACAACATTTCAAATATGCTGATATGATTTTGTCTCTAATTCCAAGCATTGCAATTATTAATAAAGATTTTAAAAATGTGTGTGTGTGTGTGTGTGTGTGTGTGTGTGTGTGTGTGTGTGTGTGTGTGTGTGTGTGTGTAGGATTATGCTTTAAGACACACAAAAATTACCTTCTTTTTCATACTGTTGAGAAACTGCTAGATTTGACTTAAGAGAACTGCTGAAAGCTTCTGATGCTTCCTCTGGGGTGTCGTATGTGAAATCAGCTGTACAGTATTAACACAATGTTTGTGAAAACATGTACTGCAAAGCACATGATTTTGGATGTAACTTTTAGAAGACTTACCGTAACATTGTGGCTCTGTTCCTGACCACTGGCCTCCATCCAGACACACTCGCACTTTGGAACCAATCAAGGTCAATGGACTCTGACAGCGGTACGTGACTTTGTCATCTATGTTAAACATGTTCCCTGTTCGACTGCTACCAGGGGGAACACCAGGATCAGGACAGTGATCAGCTGTGAGACAGTAATAAACAGACAAATGGAAGTGGAGATCGTTGGAACCTATGTTTGAAAAGCCCTGTTTTAGTCAGATGCATGGAGAGAAATTTCTGCTAAAACTCTGATGAACTCAAGGGTCATCAGATAAAAACTGAACTGAAGTACAAAGTAGTTTATTTTTAAGATGAACCCAAGAACTCTGTTATATGAATTTTACTTTTGAGATATAACACCAGGGATTACATTTCTCTTTAAATCAGACTAGCACATGGAAAATTCTGTGTGCTTACATATTTAAAAATCTATAGCGATTACTCACAGTCACGTCCACAAATTGGTGTGCTTCCACTCCACTTCCCATTAGGCTTGCAAACACGTTCTGCTGAGCCACGGAATGTATAATCGGAATGACATGAGTAGGTGGTTGTGTCATTTACATAGTACTTGTCTTTATATGGAATCACCTCTCCATTCTCAAAAACACGGGGATTGGGACATGTGATCTCTAGGATAAATGCATGAATAAATGCATACAGTAGAAAAGTATAATAAAAAGAAATAAGTCCAGCAATTATTCATGATATAATGACACAAATAATGCCTTGTTTCTTACTTTTGCACTCTGGGGTTTTTCTGGTTTTGATCTTTGAGGTCCAGCGTCCATCTTGACACAGACGTGACCGAACCGATGGGTAATATCCATTTGGACAGATGTATTTTAGAAGACTCCCATCTGAATAGCCTTTAGAAAGAACAATCGTTCCTCCTTTAATGTTTAGATTCTCTTTGGGACATGAACTCTCTCGTTTGGACATGGAGGATGGGGCACCTGTAGCAGAAACAGACAGATTATTGGAGGAAGCCATGAAAATTATGACGGAAGTAACTTTTGTCAGTTGTTGCTGTTTTATTTCCAAAATATTTTGTCTGTATATTTCAGAGTGCATTGTTAATAAGCAAAAATACCTACCTGCAATAAGAGGACATATCATTGCAAGTATTAACCATTTCAACTGCTGCTTACACTCCATGCTGTTTATTCCAAGTTGAGCTGAGATTAAGAAGCAAATACAGAAGCAAATGGACAGGGAATTTTTATAGTCAGCAGGAGGCTTTTATTTACATTCAGTGGTCAATGTTTTACTTCAAGTCAAATAAAGAAAATCAATTTCCCGGCACACACAGCAAAATAATTACAGTCATCCATACACCATTATATATTTAATAATAACAAAAAACTAATTATGTTAAGACCTAAAAGACTGCAATGGATTCTATTCCCACTTTTTCATTGAAATGTAGATGTAGAAAACAGCAGAATTATTAGAAGAATAGTGACACAAAATATTTTTCAGGGTGAATAATTTTATCTTGGGTCCAGAGAGCAGCTCAAACTCAAGGGGTCATTTGAGAACAATTTTATTACTATATCAAAACATTCACCCCCCTTTAAAAAAATTCTTGCTTAACACATTAATAAGTTTACCAAATGAATATTTACTGATATATTACTAGCATATTATCAATGCACTCAATGTATGACAGGACTTGACTGGTAAATGTGGAGGGAAAATATTTTAGTACTCTTGTCATGTACAGTAGGCCTGCTGAATGTCAAATTGATGCAAAATGCTTATTTCTATGTTAATTTATAATTAATATCAATTTTAAAAAAACTAATATAGAGATTTAGACAACAGACTCCTCTTTGGAACCAAACAATCTATTTGTTATTGACTTAGCTGGTAATAAAATACACATGACCTATTTTCATGGCATCTGTTTTAAATCTAGTATGCATACAATTCTGTGTAAAACGGTAGTTTACTGGGTTAAATAGAATATGTGAGGTATTAGAAATCTATACAGAAACCTTGTCTTTTGAGGTCTTATAATATATATACAGCGTGCTGTAAGTTTCATAGATTGTGTTCATTAGTTGTTTAGAAAAGTGTAAAAACTTCAGATTTCCTCAGTCACGCAATTTATATGGTTCACTTCATTAATCAGTTTCAAAGTGAGCAGGGGTGTAAAAAGTACTCAAAAATTTTACTCTGTAATATCTGTAAAAATGCAGATATTCAGTGAGCATTTTACTCAATTAAAAGACTTGAGTAAAATTAAAAGGGTACAAATTTAAAATAAATAAATAAAGAGATGCTTGTTTCATCAGGTTGAATCAACTCAATGCAAAGTGAAAATGCTTAAGAAAAATAATTCCTAAATATCTGGTCAGACAGAAATACAAAAATTTGGTTTAAGGGAGAAAACAAAGTACAATGACTGCATGCCATCTAGTGCATAGAAAAGCAATTAAAATTCAGCAAAGTTTAACACAAAAAATAAAGCCTTCAAAGGCAATTTCCATCCTTTGTACTGTCATGCCGCCCCATTTATCTATGTTCTTCAGATTAACACAAACTAAGACTTTTTGGGAAAAAATAAATAAAGAATAAATAAATAACCTGTCTCTCTGCATACAATGCATGTTTCAGCTTCAAAAACTAAATAAAAAATAAAGAAGAATGTCAGACAATTTTGATATAGGTCAAGAAGAAACTTGGAATCGCATCACATGACAGCTTTAAAATCCTGTATGGGGAGGTGTCCTTTATGAATGGCACATATGGCCTCCCAAATATTACATAGACAGCTAGGTAAACAGATATATCAAAACGGACAAATATAATTAATTATTTTTATAATATATATATATATATATATATATATATATATATATATATATATATATATATATATATATATATACGGTGGCCCAGTAGTGCACAACACAACGACATTAAGCCACAACACAAATACATTAAGCCACAACACAAATACATTAAGCCTCAACACAAAGACATTAACCCACAACACAACGAAATTCTCACAACACAAATACAATAAGCCACAATACAACGGAAATGCTCCCGACCACTAGGGGGCAGTTGGTCTGCAGAAACGTGCAATAGACTACGTATTTCCTGTGAAATCTCAGGGCGAATAAAAGGTTCCCTTTCATAGGTCACTTCAATGCTGCGGTGACGTCACCACTATGGGAACACCTTCGGTGTGACGAATGTCTGAAGCCCTATACCATCCCGCCAATACTATTGGCCAAATAGCGCGTGGCACCGCCCATGCATGCGTACGCATATATACCTGGTTTCGCGCGCCATTTAACTCAGATTTCATCCCTTCAGTATCCCGAATCTTCTGTGCCCTATTATCTCGCGTTCTCCAGCGATCTTCACGAGCAGTGTTACTCCTCTCCGCGGACGCGATGAGTTGCAGGAAATGCAAAGAGCCGTGTACCAGGTACATCGTGAAGGGGGACACTCATGACAGGTGCGTAGTTTGCCTAGGCTTGCATCACGCACAGGCGGCGCTTAGCGGCCTTTCTTCATGCCCCCATTGCGATGGCCTGCGGCTCAGAGTGCTGCACTCGAGGGTAGATGTTTTTTCTGATGTCGCCCCCGTGTCTAACCCCCGCCATGTCACTTCTGCGACTGCTGAGGCACCGCACGAGGTGATAGCTTGGGGTGACACGTGCGACATGGATTTTGAGGACAGCTCAGCGCTGGAATATTCTCCACATCGCTCGCTCTCCCCTACCCTGGTGCAGAGGAAAACTTTTATCGAGCCTGTCGTCTTTTCCTGTGAGGATTTACGGCCCACACCGGAGGCATGTAGTGCCATCTCCTTCGGTTGTGGACGCCATGATGACGACGTTTTATCCACCGGGGCCTCGGGGTCTGAGGACTTCGCGGCCGACACTAGCCCTCTCCCTCCTAGTGGACAGGAGAGGCGTGTTTCCCCCTCCTACAGCGAGCTGTTGGACGTGGTTTCTCGTGCGGTGGGTACATTGGGGCTGGAATGGGAGGTTGAGAAGGCCGAGGCCCAACCTTCTTCGAAGCTGGACGACCGGTTTCTAACCAGGAGGTTTCGAGGTCCTGGAAACAGCCGTTCTCGGCACGGATTACAAACGCTGCGGCTGCGGATTTCGCCGCCATTTCTGACATGGCAAACCATGGCTATGCAGCGATACCGCCGGTGGAAGAGACTCTCGCAGAGCACCTCGCGCCTCATTCGCCCGCGGCGTGGAAGTCTAGCCCCCTTCTTCCCTCTAAGGCGTGTCGAGTCACGTCCAGTTTAGTGGGGAAATCCTACATGGCCGCTGGCCAGGCGGCTGCTTCGCTCCATTCTATGGCGGTCCTTCAGGCCTACCAAGCAGAGCTGTTAAAAGGATTAGATGAAGGGGAGGGTATTACACCTAAGGCGGTAAAGGAATTACGGCGGACAACGGATTTGGCGCTTCGTGCTACCAAACATAGTGCTCGAGCAGTGGGCCGTTCCATGGCCGGTTTGATCACGGTTGAGCGCCACCTCTGGCTTAATCTCACCAACATGGCGCCCGCGCGTTCTCGCTCAACCTCCTCTCACCGCCAGCGAGTAGCCTCTCGGGAGGAGCCTTCACCTATGGCGCCCCCTCGGAAGGACTGGGGCCCTAGGGTTGTCCCACCGGCTCAACAACGTCAACGTAAGAGGTTGAACCTGAGTTTGACGGCTAACGGCGCTCGTTCTCGGGCACCGAATAGCAGCTCCTGATCTTTTTAGCTGCTTGCCAGGGACTGTGCCCTCCGCTAGAGAGCGCTGTTGGACCGCTTTCGCGCATCCAACATTCTCATTGCAGTCCCCATGCTCAAACTCTGACTGTCTCGCCGCAAACAACGCCTCGAACAGCAGTGGATCGAGCTGTAACGCCAAACGCTCCCTCAGACACACTGCGCAATCCAGCTTTCAGAGTTCGAGGGGCGTTTCAAAGGGTCCTGCACGGACGGCCCGTCATGACGGCTCGCACAGCCGCCGCTTTTCCGCTAGCGGCAGAGCCCGATGTACAATCTGTTGGCCTAACTCCTGCCGTGGACACGTTTCAGGATTACGCACAACGAGATGCAACGACTATTATGCATACACTTCCCCTGTGCACGAACACCGCGAGTTTTTCGTGCCCGGACATTTCAATGTGTGTGACAGCGTTGCAGGAAACAGACATTTTGAGGCCGCTAATATTGTTTCGGGCCACGTGGGAACGCTTGCCCGGCATTTTTCAATGGGTGTTACGCACAATTTGGCATGGATACACCATTCAGTTTCGGAAAGGCCCACCCCCTTTCCGCGGAATTCTCTCCACGGTGGTGAAACCGATGGATATAGCGGTGCTGCGACGGGAGATGTCAGCTCTACTGAACAAAGGGGCTATAGAAGAAGTACACCCCTCTCAGATGGAGTCAGGGTTTTACAGCCGTTATTTTGTGGTACCAAAAAAAGACGGCGGATTACGACCCATTCTGGATTTACGCCGTCTGAATCTTGCATTTAGGCCGAGCAAATTCAAGATGTTGACGGTAAAGTCTATTTTGTCTCAGATTCAACCAAACGACTGGTTTGTCACGATCGATCTGAAGGATGCATACTTTCATATTCAGATCATCAAGAGATACAGGAAGTTCCTCAGATTCGCTTTAGAGGGCAAAGCGTATCTGTACCGCGTTCTTCCCTTTGGCTTAGCTCTAGCTCCCCGTACTTTCTCAAAATGCATGGACGCAGCTCTGGCCCCGTTGCGGCTCCAGGGCGTCCGTGTTTTGAACTATTTGGACGATTGGCTGGTGTTAGCGCAATCGCAGACTCAAGCACACTCTCATCGGGATTTTGTGCTGAATCATTTACACAGCCTGGGCTTACGCACGAATTTCCAGAAAAGTGTGTTAATCCCCTCTCAACGGATTACCTTTCTGGGAATAGAATTGGACTCTCGCGCGATGACAGCGAAGCTTTCTCTCCCGCGTGCTCAGTCGATTGCGTCATGCTTGCGGCGCTTCAGAGCGGGTCATGCAGTGACAGTGAGATTGTGCCTCAGACTTTGAGGTCTAATGGCGGCGACTCTTCCCATAATTCATCTGGGATTACTTCACATGCGCCCGTTTCAGTGGTGGACGAAACAACGGAATATTTCACCCCGTTGTCTTCCGCATCGAACGATCTCGGTGACACGGAGGTGTGTGATGTCGTTAAAACTGTGGATGTCAGCCGAATTTCTCCGTACCGGGTTCGGCTGGGGATCTGTGCTTCTCGAGAGACTGTAACGACAGATGCGTCTTTGACCGGTTGGGGAGCTGTTTGTCAGGGGCGCCCAGCCCACGGAGTGTGGACAGCGGCACAACGCAGCTGGCACATAAACAAATTGGAATTACTGGCAGTTTTTCTGGCTCTCCAGTATTTTTCGAATCTGCTGATCAGCCGTCATGTGCTGCTCAGATCAGACAACACAGCGGTCGTGTCATACCTGAATCATCAGGGAGGATTACGCTCTCGCCCCCTGTGCAGGCTGGCGAGACGTATTCTTCTTTGGTCTCACAACAAATTTCTGTCGATCCGGGCTGTTCATATCCCCGGACGACTGAACTTCGGAGCGGATTTACTATCCAGACAGATTCTGGAGCAGGGGGAATGGAGATTGCACCCCCAGACGGTGAATCACCTATGGCGGATTTTCGGAGAAGCGAAAGTGGATTTATTCGCGTCGAGCACGACTACGCATTGCCCACTATGGTTCTCCCTATGCCCTCCATCGCCCCTGGGCTTGGATGCGTTAGCTCACAACTGGCCCAGGACCAGTTTGTATGCGTTTCCCCCAATTCGTCTGATCCCAGCGGTATTATGCAGAATACGGCTGGACAGAGTGGAACAGCTGCTGCTGGTGGCTCCACGGTGGCACACACAGCCGTGGTTTGCGGATCTGATCAATCTGTTAGCGGGCTCTCCATGGGAGATTCCCCTCAGACAGGATTTATTATCGCATGCACAGGGACTGATTTGGCACCCGAGGCCAGATCTGTGGAAACTGTGGGCGTGGCCTCTGAGCGGAGTGAGTTAATATGTCCCGGTCTTTCTGTTGAAACCACCGTGACTATACTTAACTCTAGAGCAGCTTCTACGAGACGCTAATATGCTTTTAAGTGGAGACTGTTTACGACCTGGTGCGAAACTCATAATATGGATCCAGTTTACTGCCCAGTGGCTTCAGTACTGGAGTTCCTTCAGGACCGTTTTTCGGATGTAGTGACACCAGCCACCCTGAAGGTTTATGTGGCAACCATTTCAGCTTACCACGAATATATAGGGGGTGTCTCAGTGGGCCGTCATCCATTGGTTTCTCGTTTCATAAAGGGTGCGCGGCGGCTGAGACCTTTCCGCTCCTGTGCGAGTTCCTTCATGGGATTTATCCATTGTGTTGCATGGTTTGTCAGGGCATCCGTTTGAGCCCTTGGAAACTGTATCGGATAAAATCCTGACTCTGAAGACACTTCTTCTTATGGCTTTATCCTCCCTCAAGAGAGTTGGGGATTTACAGGCTCTCTCTGTCTCACTCTCGTGCATGGAGTTTGCACCGGGCTCTGTGAAAGTGTTGTTGCGACCTAGGCCTAATTATGTCCCTAAGGTCGCATCTAATCCCTTTCGCTTTCAGCAGGTGGTCCTGGAGGCTTTATCCCCTGCTGTGGCGGAGTCTGGAGATCTAAGTCTTTGCCCTGTGAGAGCTTTAAAGACTTATGTGGATCGTACTGCCCCATGGCGTGAGTCTGACCAGCTGTTTGTCTGTTTTGGACATAAGAATAAAGGCCATGCAGTTACAAAACAGCGCATGTCCCATTGGCTAGTGGAGGCAATATCCTTAGCCTGTGAGGCGCGCGGGCTCGCTTCGCCCTTAGGAGTTAAAGCTCATTCCACGAGAGCAGTGGCTTCTTCTCAAGCCTTTCTCAGTGGATCTTCTATGGATGATACCTGTGCTGCGGCAGGTTGGTCCTCACCGAGCACTTTTATCAAGTCTTACAGTCTGGATGTGAGGATGGCTCCTGGCTCCCGTGTTCTCTCCGCTTGAGCAGATGCTTCCTTGGATCCCAGCTATCAGGTATGTCAGGCGTTATGGTATAGCGTTCCCATAGTGGTGACGTCACCGCAGCATTGAAGTGACCTATGAAAGGGAACATCTCGGTTACGTATGTAACCTTGGTTCCCTGAATAGGGAACAAGATGCTGCGATCCTGGCCGTGCCATACCTTGATAGCATTCTTCTTCTTCAGTCATGAAATCTGAGTTAAATGGCGTGCGGCACCAGGTATATATGCGTACGCATGCATGGGCGGTGCCACGCGCTATTTGGCCAATAGGATTGGCGGGATGGGATAGGGCTTCAGACATTTGTCACACCGAAGGTGTTCCCATAGTGGTGACGTCACCGCAGCATCTCGTTCACCTATTCAGGGAACCAAGGTTACATACATAACCGAGATGTTCCTGTCTTTATTCTGTGTAAGTGAATTACCAGCTGCAAACTTTTATCCATAAACAATGAATATTAAATAATATTTATACATGTTGCTATAATACAACAAATTAAGTATACCACAGCAATATAATTATTTAATGAAGAGTTCCATAAACATCTGTGAGGGTGGTTTACACAGCTATTGCTGTGACCCGTTTTGTGAGGCTCCTCAAAGGTTTTTCACACTTCTCCCCTGGATGTAGAAACTCGAAATAAGTGGATTCAAATTAGTAATGTAAGATTTAAGGATTTCAACATCACTTCTGATACTTCAGTCTGCAGGCGCCTCTTCAAGAATGACAACAGCATGCGAATCTACACTAGGTAAGATCTAAACCTTTATTACTATATTAACGAGCACAATGTAGGCCTATTGTGAATTTTTTTAATTGTCATTATTTATTTTTTGTCGCTGTGGTTGCCTGTTTGTTTAAAAACCTCTTCCGTGGATCAAGGCAATACGTGTTAATAGATGACCCAAAAATAAAAAAATAAAGCTGTCATCATATACTCAACATTATGTCGCTGTAAACCCATATGGCTTGCTTTGTTCATTGGCATACAGAAATAATGTAAATAATGTTACCGTCAGTCAGCTATCTAGATAGACCCCACAGAATAAATTCAGAACAGTTTAGAATGACACGAGGGAGAATAAGCTAAAACCCCAGCTAAAATCTTTTTACAGACCTACCTTTTTCCACTTGTATGTCAATACATTTTTAAGTATCCTTCAGGTTCAGTGTAGGCAAACAAACTTTTTACATTGTTTGGTGTGTATTTTCTGAAAACATGTCTCATCCAATCTAGATTTGAGAAGTAGATCCATTTAATGGCCTTTTGGAGCGTTATTGAACCTGCATTCCACATGGTTCGTGTGACCAGAGCAAGGACAGCTACAGCGAGGAGAGAAGTTGGAATAACAAGCAATGCAATGGTAAATACTGATATTGTATTGTTTGTGACAGAGAAAGAAGATGTTTTATTTATTTTCACTTTTTAATGCACACGTTACATGCATGTATCATAATTATTTAACATTTATTTTGACAGTGTCAGTCTCTGCAGCCCTTCGATGAGTTCCCCCTCTTCATGATCCACCTTTCAGTCGATCTTCCACAGAGAGATCTGGCCTTACACAAAAAACTTGGGATGGATTCATTTGGTTTTATTTGTACAGACTACAATATAAAATGTAAATTAAATATTATGTAAGTGCAAATATATGTAACTAGGGCTGTGAATCTTTGGCAAGGCAGCGATTCGATTCGATTGCGATTCATAGGTTTTCGATTCAAGAACGATTTTTGCAAATTTAGAACGATTCGATTCGATTCACAATTAAATTCAATTCGATTCGATTATAACGATTCGATTCTGCATTCTTTAAGTGCATTCACAGGATTATTTAAATGCTTCTAATAAATTCTTTGAATGCTTAGTCAGGGGGCAAATTACAGTAGCATTTATGGTTAGAGAACCATAGGTTAGAAAAAAAAAAAACATTTTGTCCATTGTTAAATGCTAGTTTAATGATGGGACATGGCATATGTAAAAATGTATGTAAGCCAAGTTTTTAAAAAAGAGCTTAAAGAGTATTATGTATAAGCTAACATTTTGTCACACCAGGGGCGTAGCCATAATTTCAGAAGTGACAGAAATGTCAAATACAATAATTTTATGTATGTAGCCTATATAATAATAATAATAATAATAATAATTATTATTATTATTATTATTTTTTACAAGGAATTATCTTCTTTTTTAATTACTTTTAATTAGCTGTAATAAATCAAATACACTGCTGGACAATAATCAATCATTTGTAATCAATATTTTTTTCCTAATGGCAATTTTATGATTGTTTTATATACTAGGCTACATTTAATTAGCAATTATTTAAATTTTCTGCACAGAATAAGGTAGAAAATATACTTTATAGTTTCTGTACTGTAATAAATGTCAATTAGCACTGCATCATTCATAAATTGTTTGTGGGTTTTTTTTTTGTTTCATCAGTTCATTCTGCTTTTATTCAGTTTAGCTGCAGATATAGCCTGGCACGTCTATGAGAGCGAGATCGCTTCTCTTTCAGTGTGAAAACGTCTTCATCTCGATTTAACTTTTCCTCTCCATCAGCGAATGATTCTGAGAGAAAACGTGCCAGATGTCTGTTTGCTAATGAAACAAACGCTACTTTCATGCATCTGATTATCAGATAAAACTCGTGCTCTTATTTCAAGGTCATTGTTAATGCTGTGGTTAATTTGAAAAGTTTCCTTCGTATATTCGGTTCATCCGCATTGTTTAAAAACATTTATCATTCAATGGATCTGTGCGTATGATTTAGACATAAATACATTTCTGCTCCGTCCATGCAATAAATACAGCTGTCGACGGCTCCGGTAACTCCGTCGGTAAGATGCAGAGAGCCATTGACAAACTACAGAAAAGTAAAACTACTTCACGTTAGCATTACTGGCCACAAGTCCTATAGATCACACGTCAGCTGCGTCAGAGACGAACGGAGCGCGAGCGCAATCCTGTGACAGTCTCAGTCGGTAAACAGTGGAGCGCGTGAAGGACAGATAAGAGGCACGATTCACGAACACTCTTCAAGGTCTCCATTAATTCGTGCGTGTAGTAATTTAATGTGTATACATTTTGAAAGCATTGAATCGCTATAGAAATCGCGATTCATTCGATTCTTAGCATTTTGAATCGATTACTGTCCAAGATCGGCGATTCACGATTCAAAAATCATGTTTCAAAATCGATGCATATGAATCGACAGGGTTTGTAATCGATGCATCGAGAAAACGAGTGAATCGTTACACCCCTATATGTAACTTTAATATGTTTTCTTGCTCACCAGTGTAGTGTAAACATGTAAATATCCACACTTAATTTTTTTAAACTTTGATACAGTTTTAATAGTTATGTAAAATACAAATACTAATAACTATGACAGTGTAATGGTGTGTTACTATATTTTTATAACACTACTATATTTATAACACTTCTGCCACTTGGAGGACTGATAGGTCAGGCAGATCACTGGTGACATCACTGCAAACATTCTCCTGAGATGAAAAACAAAGGTATAGTGTAAATTGACCATTAAGAAAAATTAAAAATTTCCACCATCATTACAAGTTGCATGCATAATGAATAGAGCCATAATCATTATGATTGTGTTTTTGTCTTTTTTCTGTTAGGGCTAATCAAATAGGCATGTTATACATTATGAATAAAAGCAAGATATGAAAAGATGATCAATATCAATATTAGACACTTTCCTCCTACCTTAACCACTCAGCGAGTTTCCTCTCTTGAAAACAGGACCACAATTCCACTGACAGGACCTGGCTTGACTCTCTAGGCATACCAATGGGGCGTGTTAATATTATTAATCAAAGTTTATTAATTATGTCATACATTAAAGAATTTGACTCTTACTTACCATTGTTCTAGGTTTGTGCCAGCTCTGCTCCCTTCAGTACAGCTCTGTACAGGAGGAACTGCACTGATTCTCAGTTCTGAATAGTGTGCTGTCTGCTACAGTGCTGCAACAGTATGGATGGGAGTCCATTAAAACGATCTGTGAAGATAATAACATTGGTTTACATATTTAACTGATTTCAGATACATTTTGAATTACTTTCAGTTGCATTTTAAATTATTACATTGTAAATTACTCTATATTTAAAATAAATTATGACAAATAATTAATATTTTATATAATGTTACAAACATGCCAATAGACTGTAAAGAAATCAGTAATATTTCAAAGGATGTCCCTATCTCTCTTAACCATTTCTGATCTTGTTTGCTTTTTACTGAATAGCTTTATCATGCTTGTGTTGGGGATCCCTGGAAAACTGCTATATAAATGTGAACAATTAATTCAAGCTTCAGGTTACAGATAATACAATTTGAAAATATAACAATAACTGTCAGACTAAAGCCCCGTTCACACAATGAATGATAACTATTAAGATAACGATAGAGTCCACAGCAGCGAACGATATAATCTGTTTATTCTAAGCGCGCACATTCTCGAGCTCGTTATAGCAGGATTCTGATTGGCTGTCAATGTTTTTAATCGTTCATCAGCTGGAAAAAAAATAGTTCTTAAAGTGATTCCAATGATATTGTTTCTCTATGTCTTTATCATTATAGCTGTGGTGTGGACTCTTTTTTTTAAATAGTGAGAACAGTTTTTAAAACTAAATATCTTTATCGTTTTCTTTATAAATTGGTGTGAACGGTCCTTTAAGATTTATTACGATACATGGCAATCTAAAAATGGCTACTGTTAAGTCCAAGTCCAAGTAATCATGAAGACAAGACAGTTTCTCACTTCTTTAAGGTTTATTCAAACCCACAAGCAATACAACAGTGCCAGCCATTTACATGATTGGGGCAGCAGGTGCAACAACTTCCATTCTTACTCCACACCTTTTATAGGTATCAACATGTGACTACAGCGCCATCTCCTGACAAGTACATAGACACAACATTCCCCCTTTACTCAAAACTGTAAATTCCACCCAAATTACATAGTTGGTGCAATAAGCAAAACCTATACAAAATTTACATCCAATTCAGTTAGTTTAACAATATATTCTACATTCTGTAACCAGACATATTAGAACTAGAATTAACAAGATAATCAATGTCTTTTGTACTAAGTAACATAATCATGCAACCAACGCGGAGGGTGTTTCACTCGTGATGAAGACCTTACAGGAACAGATGGAGAAACAATTTGATTAGGCAAGTTCACAAGTTCATTTTTAGGTAACACCGTAGAGGAAGGAACAGACTGGAGGGGCAAAGACACCAGGTCACTCTCAATGGCATTTTCCAAAGGTGCACAAGTTGGAGAAAGATGAGATGCATGCCAGTTTTTTCCATCTGATAACTGGTAAGTGCATGGACCAAGTTGATACACAATTTTCAAAGGCTTTGAGAATCTAGGATGTCCTTTTGGAACATGAACTGGAATTTTTATACACACCCAGTCTCCAGGTTTGAACTCAGGAGTACAGGCTCTTCGTTTGAGGTCTGTGTATGTTTTCATCTTCTTTTGAGACAATGACACTTTCTGACTCACAGCAGGATCCTTACCAGTTATAGGAAGAGGGAGAACATTTAGACAAGTGCGCAATTTTCTACCACAGAGTAACTCAGAAGGAGACCGTCCAGTAACAGCATGGGGAGTAGCACGGTACATTTGAAGAAAGTCTGTCACTGTTGATTTCCATGGCTTTCCAGACAGAATAGCAGATTGAATAGAACTCTTCAGTACTCGATGGAATCGCTCAATAGCTCCATTTGCAGCTGGATGATACACTGACGTATGTATGTGTTGAATGTCTCGATCTTTCAGAAAGGCAGCAAACTCCACTGACTTGAACTGACATCCATTGTCAGATACAATGTAATTAGGATTTCCAAATCTGCTGAAAACTGACATCAAGAAGTTGATCACATTTTTACTTGTGATTGAATAAGTAAATGCCACTTCTGGCCACTTACTATGATAGTCAATCAGTGTCATTATGTACCAACAATCCCAGGTAGCGGTTTCAAATGGGCCAACAATGTCAACAGCCACTTTTTCCCATGGCATAGTTGGAAAAGGTACAGGTTGTAAGGGTGCAGCACGAACAGTTGTAACCTTATCAGAAGACAAGCAAACTTCACAATTCTTGATTTGTTCCTTAACCAAGCGGTCAATACCAGGCCACCAGTAAAGTTCACGAATGCGCTGTTTCGTACGCACTATTCCTTGATGGCCTTCATGGGCAAGATTCACCAAAACACGTCGCAATGCAACAGGAACCACAAGACGTGACCCTCTAAACACATAGTCCTTTTGCACAGCAAGTTCATGACGTACTTGAAAATATGGACGTAGAACAACCCCCACAGCAGCTGATGAAGAGGGCCATCCACGAACAATCTGAGCACGTAATGCAATCATTTCTGAGCATGATGCAGAAGCAAGAGCAAATTCAGTTGGAGACACAGCAGACATTTCAGAAGACAAAAACGTGCCCAACGTGCGATCCTCATTCCATCGCAATCTGTGCCTTTAGAGGAGAGGAGCACTGTCAAGGCCTGATGATCCGTTCGTAGAAGAAATTTCCGACCCCAGAGGTAAGTTCTCCATTTTTCAACAGCCCAGACACATGCTAAAGCTTCCTTTTCAATCGTTGAATATTTGCGTTCCGCAGTAGACAATGTTCTTGAAGCAAATGCAACAATGTGCTCTGTGTTGTTTTCATGAATTTGAGAGAATACAGCACCAAGTCCATAATCTGATGCATCCGTTGAAACGACAATAGGCAAGTTAGGATCAACAATGCTAAAGCAGGGCTTTGGAGTAACAACTCCTTTACAGTACTGAAACTCTTCTGAGCCTCATCTGACCAGCTGAACTCAGAACCTTGTCTGATACAAGCACGCAATGGTTCTACAACTGTAGCAAAATTTGGAATGAATTTATTGTACCATGACAACAATCCAAGAAGGGAACGGAGCTGATGTACATCTTTAGGAACAGGACCATGAAGCATTGCACTAAGATGATCTTCATCTGGGTGAATACCCTGTGCCAATACAGTATGACCAAGGAAACGCAAACTGCTTTTATTAAAGTGGCACTTTGAATCATTCAACTGTAAGCCTGCATCATGTATGCGTTGAAGAACCACTTTGAGCATGTGGTCATGGTCATTTTTTGTGTGTCCCCAGACAATGACATCATCCAGATAATTGGCCACATTTGGCAACCCTTGTAGTACAGTTGCTAGCATTTTCTGAAATGCAGATGGAGCTGAAGCAAGGCCATAAGGTACTCGACAGAATCTAAATAGTCCTTCATGGGTGATGAATGCAGTCAAATCACGACTTTCTTCATGTAACAAAAGCTGGAAATAAGCATTCTCTAAATCAATTGTAGAAAAGACAGTTGCTCCACGCAGCATAGACATCATCTCATCAATATGGGGCAAAGGATAACTGTCCGCAACAACAGCTTTATTTGGTTCTCGCTGGTCTACACACATGCGAATACCACCAGTCTTCTTCTGAACAACTACAATTGGAGAAATCCATGGTGATGCATCCACTCGCTCAATAACACCCAAGTCAAGAAGGCGTTGAAGTTCATCACTGACAGCATTTCGAACAGATAATGGCAACCGTCTAAGTTTCTGACGTACAGGTTTCACCACTGAAGAAGTTTTTACCTTATGCACAAATCCTTTTGCACATCCTAGCTTAGTAACAGGCACAGAAGCAGAAAGTCGCATTACAGAGGCTGAAGACTGAGTCGGTCCTGGAAGTATGGAAGAACCTTCAAACTTGAGATGCAATCCATTAATTAAATCCATTCCAAGAAGAGCAGTGCCACATTCAACTATAAAGATTGAAGTATTACAGGTTATATTATCTCTGGTAACAGTAACCGGTAGACAACCAAGCACTGGTATTGGATCTCGTGAATATGTCACCAATTTAACAGCAGGAGGCAGCAAAGAGTCTTGTTTAAAGTGTTTTTCATACACAGATTTAGGCAGAATGGAAACAGAAGATCCAGAATCCACAATCAACTCCACAGGTACAGAGGCTGATGCAGTCATGATAGTAGTAGTACACTTTATCTTATTAGATACTGAATCATGCATGTAAAGAATCTGAAGCTCAGGCAGTTCAATCTCATGTACAGAATGTGTTTGCTGTTGCACTTTACAGAAACTGCAGGACATCTGAAATCATTTGCAAGATGTTTAGTAGATCCACATCGATAACATGCACGAGCCAAGGAAGTAGCAAAAGACTTTGAAAGCACAGGCAGAGATTTCAAAGGTGATTGTCTTTTGTAACGATCAACAGCAGCCACACTTGTTGCTTGTATTGCTTGCACAGGTACTAAAGTCTGATTTGAAAAAAGTTTAGCTTGTTCACCAGCAGCCTCCATTTGTGTAGCAATAGTAATATCCTTGTCAAGAGTCAAATCAGTCTCTAATAACAAACGTTCTCGAACACGATGACTGTTTACATTCTCCACTAATTGATCTCGCAACATTTCATCATTATTAGATGCAAACTCACATGTGGTGGCTAAGTCCCGAAGAGAAGCAACATACTGCAGGATTGTTTCACCTGATGCTTGAATTCGTTTTCTGAATGCATGACACTCAGCCACAACATTACGTCGGGGAACAAAGTGTAGTTTCAAAATCTTAATTGCATCCTCCATTGTTTCTCCTTGGTTTGGTAAAGTATAGAATAATCTCTGCCCTTCTGTCCCCAAGCAATGAAGAAACAACGCTCGCTTTCGTGCAACTGGCCAGTCATCTCCTGATGCATTTATGACAAGTAAGTAATTCTCAAACATCTTCAACCAGACGCCAAAAGGAATAGACGGCTCACCCGGACATGGTAAGAATGACTGCGGTCAAGCCAGCCGCGCTTTGAAAATACACGGTCAAGCCAGCCGCACTTTTTTTTCGCTTGCGCCTGTAATCATGCACTTACGGTACTCAGAGCAGACAAAATGCATGAAAAGAAGCTGTCGTACACCGGTTTCGTTTTATACTTTTCGTTTTTAAATACTTAATTTTTGTATATAAACGTTTGCATTGTACATTAATTATTATAAATCGTTTATTAATGATGATAAATGATAATATTAATGATATTCATTCATTGTTTTCTTCATGTTTGAGTATGTGTATATGTACATATATATATATATATATATATATATATATATATGTATATGTATGTGTGTGTGTGTGTGTGTGTGTGTGTGTTTAACAAAATAGAATTCATCCTAGCAATTGCACTGTCCCAGTTTCCTACATACATAAGTGTTCCTTTACATGTTAGTTAATTCTTTCAAATCATATGTATTCAGAGTGACCCTGACTTTCACTGTATTCATTTTCAAGGCATTGTACTGTATAGTTTTGGACAAAAAAAAATAAAACCAGAATCACCCAAAACATCAAACTCAATTGTTGCACT
Source organism: Carassius carassius (assembly GCF_963082965.1). NCBI lineage: Eukaryota > Metazoa > Chordata > Actinopteri > Cypriniformes > Cyprinidae > Carassius > Carassius carassius. The sequence goes on along the minus strand of NC_081801.1, from coordinate 14,724,099 downwards.
TGCACTTTTTCCCATTTTCCAACATTCATAAAAAATGTTCCTTTATAGGTGTTACAGCAAGGTGTGTGCTAACGTAAGAATAAAGCGCTCGAGGAGGGTCTTGAACAAAAGAGGAGTTTACTGAACATCGAAGGATAATATAGACAATATACTACACATTAACATCATCACAATAACAACTTCACAATATCAGGTTATCAATCACGGACCAGGAAGAACTGAACAGACAGGGTATTTAAACACACAGGAGGTAATTAGGGAACTGGAGACAGGTGGGGAATCAATTAACAAAACAAGAACAGGACGACCAAATAAGGAAACTGAAAGTTCCAGAACGTAACAGTTCACCCCCTCCCGGGAACGGTGTGTCCTCGCACCGCAAGAGGAATACCAGCGGAGGGAAGGTGGGGGTTCTGGAGGCGGCCGTGGGGCAGGCAAGGGGCAGGCAAAGAGGGAGCAAGGAGCTGGGAACCAGGGTGGAGTGGAAGGAGGGAGGAGTCAGGGAGGAGCCCGGAGCAGGAGGATCCGGATGGTCCTCCAGAGACCAGCCAGGATGGAGATCCACGGTGGAGTCGACGGCGGGAGGAGCCATGGTGGAGAAGGGGCCGTCGACACCACGGGGCCGACAGGCGGAGACTGCACCGGTGGGTGAGGAGCCCAAGATGGAGCAGCGCAGCCGCAGAGCCAGGGTGAAGCCGAGGATCCGGAGGGCCTAGGTGGAGCAGAAGTCTCAGGCGACCAAGGCGGAGGCGGGGACCTTGAAGAGCGCTGCAGAGCCGGAGTGACTGAGGATGGAGGTGGAACCAGAGGGAAGGAGGAGCCTGACAGAGCCGGAGGGATGGAGTGACGAGGTGAAGCCAGAGGAATGAAGTCCCGAGGTGGCGGATGGTCAACGACTGACCAAGGTGGAGCCGGAGGGACGAGGGAGCCCGGTGGAGCAGGTGGGATGCCAGGCCACGGTGGAGATGAGGGAGCTAAGAGCCAAGGCGGAGCCACTGGGTCGAAGGACCGAGGAGGAGTCCAGGAAATTCAAGGCTGGGCGGAACCAACGGAGACACAGAAAATTCAGGGCTGGGCGGAACCAGCGGAGACACAGAAAATTCAGGGCTGGGCGGAACCAGCGGAGACACAGAAAGTTCAGGGCGGGGCGGAACCAGCGGAGACACAGAAAACTCAGGGCTGGGCGGAAACAGTGGAGACACAGAAAACTCAGGGCTGGGCGGAACCAGCGGAGACACAGAAAATTCAGGGCTGGGCGGAAACAGCGGAGAAACAGAAAATTCAGGGCTGGGCGGAACCAGCGGAGACACAGAAAATCCAGGGCCGGGCGGAACCAGCGGAGAAACAGAAAATTCAGAGCTGGGCGGAACCAGCGGAGAAACAGAAAATTCAGGGCTGGACGGAACCAGCGGAGAAACGGAAAATTCAGGGCTGGGCGGAACCAGCGGAGAAACAGAAAACTCAGGGCTGGGCAGAACCAGCGGAAATGGAGCAGAGGAACTGACTGGAGGAGGTGGGAGTGGGAGACTGAGAGGGTATACAGGGGGACCAGGGCTGGACGGAACCAGCGGAGAAACAGAAAATTCAGGGATTACCTCCATAGACCAGTCCATAAGGTCCATAAGTTGGACATCAAACTCAATTGTTGCACTTGAACTTTTTCCCATTTTCCAACATTCATAAAAAGGGTTCCTTTATAGGTTTGCTCATGCTTTCAAGTCATATGTATTCATTGTGACCCTGACTACCACTGTATTAATTGTCAAGGCATTTTACTGTATAGTTCTTGAGTAAACAAAAAGCAAAATCACCCAAAACATCAAACTCAATTGTTGCACTTGCACCTTTTCCCATTTTCCATCATTCATAAAAAACGTTCCTTTATAGGTTTGCGCATTCTTTTAAGTCATATGTATTTGGAGTGACCCTGACTATCTCTGTATTAATTTTCAAGGCATTTTACTGTATAGTTTTGGAAAAAACTAAAAGCAAACTTACCCAAAACAGCAAACTCAATTGTTGCACTTGCACTCTTTGCCATTTTCCAACATTCATAAATAGGGTTCCTTCATAGGTTTGCTCATGCTTTCAAGACATATGTATTCAGAGTGACCCTGGCTACCAATGTACTAATTTTCAAGGAATTTTACTGTATAGTTTTGGAAAAAACTAAAAGCAAACTCACCCAAAACATCAAAATCAATTGTTGCACTTGCACTTTTTCCCATTTTCCAACATTCATAAAAGGGTTCCTTTATAGGTTTGCTCATACTTTCAAGTCATATGTATTCAGAGTGACCCAGATTATCACTTAAAAAAATATCAAATATTTTTATTGTATAATTTTGGAGAAAATTAAAGGCAAATTCACAATTTCCAAGTGTCTAAGTGAATAAACACTTATACACCATGTCCTTGTTACAATGAGAGTCAGAGACGTTCGGATCCATATGCAGAACTTTATTATAAGAACTGTCGGACAGGCAGTAATCAGGAATGATGTCAGGTATGTCAGGGATACCCACAATCAGTAACAGTCACAAGCAGAGGTCGGGGCAGGCATCATAGAATCAGAGTCGGTATAAACAATCCAAGATTAGACACGGAAGGAACAAACACGAAATCGCTCGGAAATGCAAGACAGAACTACACACGACTTCCCTAGACTGAGATTGATTGTGCTGCTTATATGTGTGTCTGTGTATTAGCTGCAGGTGTGTGTGTGTGTGTGCGCAATCAGTCCCAGGAATGAGGCAGGATAGGAAATGGAGTTCGAAAAAGGGGATGGACACAAAAATGCCTGAGTCCTGAGTGGAGTGCCCTTTTTGGAGTTTATGGACACTCCAGCTAATGATCGTGACAGTCCTATTTTCAAACACTCATAGAAATCTTTCCTTTATAGGTTTGCTTGTTCTTTCAATTGATTCCTGTTCAGTCACCCTAACTATTATTACTGTATTAATTCAAATAATAATAAGTAATTAAGAGCACAAAAAGAAGTCAGGAAAGTTCTATTTGATGAGATTTAAAATAAGACCTGGCTAAACTAATTTAGCTCTTGTATCCTGTTAAATGCCCTAATTTGAAACATATACCTTATCTTTCGAGATCAGATACACATAGCAAGTGTAACACTAAAACTTCACAATCCCGGGAAGGAGGCGGGAACCAGCGGACATTCAAATTAAGCTTTAATAATGAAATAAACACAAAACAACACGACAGCCCCTCGCGGACGACTGCCGTGCACAAACAAAAACTAAACACAAAATAAAGCCCAGGCCTGGTCCTCTCTCGTCCTTCACGGTCATCGCTCCTCTTTTGTATCCTTCCGATCTCGAGACCGGTGAGTGGAGCAGGTTTCACTCATTTCCCAATCACTACACCGGCCTCGCTCTGTTCCCACGGCTTTCGGCCCCGTCCCACTCGTCACAGTAAGTATTATATAACAAACATTATTTGCTATTATTAATATTAGTTTGTTATTGTTTCAGTGTGAATTGTAGAAAACAGTCGTGTTCATGTTTTGATGGGAAAAACTGTTGAGGTTTCCTTTCCTTTATTTTTATTTGTTGTTTTTATTGTACAAAAAGCTTATAACAAATTATAGTCCTCATGCCTCTGCAGAACTCCCTGGTGTCTTTCTTCCACAGCCTTTGCTGCCACTTACTCCTATGATAATTTAATGATAACGATAATAATATAATTTATTAGGCACCTTTCAATGCTCGATGACACCTTGAAATAACAGTAGGATATTGACTGATCGACTGCAATACAACCTAATGGAATTTAAACATGAGTTTTATTAAGACTGAAATACAGAAATAAGATGTTATATGAATTATGTAACCTGTGTTATGGCATTTCACAGATACAAATGCAAATATGTAATTTTTTATGCAATGAAACAAAAGCCTAATATGAGAAGATGATTTAAGGTGTATGCATCAGTGTGCAGAAGACAGTCAATAATTGTTCACAGGTGTTGAAGCCACATTAGGCACTGTTGTGCAGTCTGATGATATATACAACAGTATGCCCAAAGTGCTATTATTCCTTAAGATGCACAAATTTGTTTTCTGAAACAAGGCAAAAAAACAAAAAAAACTCAAATACACAAAATAAATGTATAATATATATAAATAGCATGTATTTATATAAAATGCATGTTTTTAAAAGTACATAGAATATGATATAATAAAGTTTAGTAAAGTCAAAATAAAAGTTTGATCATTTTCAATCAAGGGCACTGATACTATTTTACTTATTTTTACTTTGTGTTGTCAACCATCTTACCATGTGCAATCTTGTTGTACAGTATCTGGATTTTTATTGAGATTGATTATTCTAAAATCCGTTTTAATACAATTGAAATTGATCAGTTATAGGTAAGGAAACAAGAAATTGCAGCTAAGCAGACCTATTCAACAGACTTATGATTATGGTAAACAAACACAGCAAAACAAATAATAGCTTTTCAAGCATAATCACCATTAACAAATACATCAACCTCAGGGCTATAAAAGCAAAGACATAAGAAATGTAACTAAAAATTATAATCCATGGACACAAATAAGGACTGATCAAAGAGTTAATTAAAAGTGAAAAGTGAGTGAAGTGAGTGAAAAAAAAAAGTTTATTTTTTTAAAAACTAACTTGATAATTTCCTACGGTTTAAATTAAGATTTTAACTTAATTAAATGGGACACTAATAATTAAAATGTAAGAAGAGGTTGAGTGTATGACGTCAGAACGGTATTTCCTAGCAATTTTGACCAATACTATTTATGAAATAAGAGTCAGATTCATGTGGTTATAAGCATGTTATATTTGCATAATAATTCCTTCAGAAACTGAAACTTTACGTTGGAAAACGGGATATGAGTGCAAAAATACACTCTATAAAAACATTTTTGAAGTGAGTTTACGTTTTCTCGAAACTGTAAAGTAAAATGACATGAAAATGAATACAGTAATAGTCAGGGTCACTGTAAACAGGATCAATAAAGAAATGAGCAAACCTATAAAGGAAAGAATTTTAAGAGTGTTTGAAAATGAGACGTGATGTAATAATGAAAAGGTGCACATAGATACTTGGGGTGAATTTGCCATAAATTGTCTCACAAGCTTTACAGTAAAAATATCTGAAAATGACCACAGTAATAGTCAGGATCACCATTAACAGTAATCAATAGAAAGAACTTGGCTTCATCGTAAAAAAATAACAACAACAACAACTCTATTTATTCCTTCTTTTTCTAGCTTGTACTTATTTGAACAATGTCTAAAACTTGGTATTACAAGCACTTACTGTGTCTGTTTGCCTCTAAGATGAATCACCTTATGTATCCCACAATTGTAAGTCACTTTGGATAAAAGCATCTGCAAAAAGACTAAGTGTAAATGTTAAATACTAATAATGATAATAAAGTAATAGTCAGGGTTACGGTAAACAGGAATCAATCAAAAGAACAAGCAAACCTGTAAATGAAAGATTTTTATGAGGGTTCGAAAATGGGACATGATGTAAAAGTGCGTATTCACTTAGATTCTGGGTGAATTTGCATTTAATTTTCTACAAAATTATACAGTAAAAATGTGAAAATTAATACATTAATAGTCAGGGTGACTGTGAACAGTAATCAACTGACAGAACAAGCAAACCTATAAAGAAAGACTTTTATGAGTGTTTGAAAATGGGACATGGTGTATAAAGGGTGAATTTGCCAGTAATTTACTACAAAACCATACAGTAAAAAGACTTGAAAAAAGAATGAGCAAAACTATAAATTAAAGATTTTTATGAGTGAAAATGGGACGTGATGTAAAAGTGCTTATGCACTCAGATGCTTGGAGAGAATTTGCATTAAATTTTCTCCAAAACTGACTTGTAAATGAAGACAGTGATAGTCTGGGTCACTCTGGATACATATGATTTGAAAGAATGAGATAACCTATAAAGGAACCCTTTTTATGTGTGTTGGAACATGGGACAGTGCAATTGATAAAATGCATTTTGTTATTTGGGGTGATTTTGCTTTTCATTTTCTCAAAAACTATAAAGTAAAATGCCTTGACAATTAATACAATGATAGTCAGGGTCACTCTGAATACATATGACTCAAAAGAATGAGCAAACCTATAAAGGAACCCTTTTTATGAATGTTGGAAAATGGGAAAAAGTGCAAGTGCAACAATTCAGTTTAATGTTTCAGGTGAGTTTGCATTTAGTTTTTTCAAAAACTATACAGTAAAATGCCTTGAAAATAAATACAGAGATAGTCAGGGTCACTCCGAATACACATGACTTAAAAGAATGAGCAAATCTATAAAGGAACGTTTTTTATGAATGATGGAAAATGGGAAAAAGTGCAAGTGCAACAATTGAGTTTAATGTTTCGGCTGAGTTTGCATTTAGTTTTTTCCAAAACTATACAGTAAAATGCCTTGACAATTAACACAGTGATAATCAGGGTCACGCAAAATACATATGACTTAAAAGAATGAGCAAACCTATAAAGGAACGTTTTTTATGAATGATGGAAAATGGGAAAAGGTGCAAGTGCAACAATTGAGATTGATGTTTTGGGTGAGTTTGCTTTTTTTTTTTTTTTCAAAAACTATACAGTAAAATGCCTTGAAAATTACTACAGAGATAGTCAGGGTCACTCCGAATACATATGACTCAAAATAATGAGCAAACCTATAAACGAACGTTTTTTTAATGAATGTTGGAAAATGGGAATAAGTGCAAGTGCAACAACTTAAGATTGATGTTTTGGGTGATTTTGCTTTTTCTTTCTCAAGAACTATACAGTAAAAGGCATTGAAGATTAATACAATGGTAGTCAGGGTCACTCTGAATACATATGACTTGGGGAAGCATGAGCAAACCTATAAATGAACCCTTTTCATGAATGTTGGAAAATGGGACACCGTGCAATTGCTAGGATGCATTTTGTTGTTTTAGGTGATTTTGCTTTTAAATTTCTCAAAAACCATACAGTAAAATGCCTGAAAAATGAATAAATTGATGGTCAGACTCATTCTGAATACATGTGATTTGAAAGAATGAGCTAACCTATAAAGGAACCCTTTTTATGAATGTTGGAATAGGCCTATGGGAAAAAGAGCAAGTGCCACAATTGAGTTTGATGTTTTGGGTGAGTTTGCTTTTAAATTTCTCAAAAACCATAGAGTAAAATACCTTAAAAATGAATACAGTGATTGTCAGTGGCACTCTGAATACATATAACTTGATAGAATGAGCTAACCTATAAAGGAACCCTTTTTATGAATGTTGGAATTGTGAAAAAGTACAAGTACAACAATTGAGTTTGATGTTTTGGGTGATTCTGCTTTTATTTTTTTCCCAAAACTATACAGTAAAATGCCTTGAAAATGAATACAGTGAAAGTCAGGGTCACTCTGAATACATATGATTTGAAAGAATTAGCTAACATATAAAGGAACACTTATGTATGTAGGAAACTGGGACAGTGCAATTGCTAGGATGAATTTTATTTTGTTAAACACAAACATACATACATACATACATATATACATATATATATATATATATATATATATATATATATATATATATATACACTTAAACATTAAATAAGAAAACAATGAATGAAAATCCTTAATCTTATCATTTATAATCATTAATACGCGATTTCTAATAATTAATGAACAATACAAACGTTTATATACAAAAATTAAGTAGTGATCTTTTCATTTAAGGCCAGTTCTCTGTACGAAAATTTTAAAATTATTTAAAATAATCAAAAGTATAAAAGGAAACCGGTGTACGACAGCTTCTTTTCATGCAGTTTGACTGCTCTCAGCACCCGTACCGTAAGTGCATGATTACACGCGCAAGCGAAAAAAAAGAGCGGCTGGCTTGACCGTGTATTTTCAAATCGCGGCTGGCTTGACTCCAGTTAAGAATGGCGTGGGAAAAGAAACAACAGCCGACATCTTTCATATAGAACAGCAAAATCCTCGTCGCCAATTTGTTAAATCCAAGTCCAAGTAATCATGAAGACAAGACAGTTTCTCACTTCTTTAAGGTTTATTCAAACCCACAAGCAATACAACAGTGCCAGCCATTTACATGATTGGGGCAGCAGGTGCAACAACTATGGGCTGAAATATGTGCCACTAGAAACTGAATTTGAATTGCTAAACTTGAATAATTGCATTGAATAACTGAATTTGAATAACATAATTTGAAAGTGTATTGTTTAATTTGAATCATTGCATTGAAAATCTGAATCTGAATTGTATAATTTGAAATTGTATTTATTCAAAAACAGAATCTGAATTGTGGTCGAATAAAGTTTGTCCAACAAAATTTGATCCTCACTTAAAGTTAAACTCTCTATATATCTTCACATTCACTTCTCACAATTCAGATTCAGTTCTCGAATTCAATTTCAAGTTACTCAGACAGACATCCGGGTAGTTGGAGGATGAAGGAAGAGCAATCCAGCCCAGATCGATAGATCGCGTTCATTGGCGCACAGGAGCCAATCAGCACCTACGTTTTGAAGCAAAGTACGTACCCACCATGAAACAAGGAAGAAGTGCTTGCCTTGCCGACTGACTTGACCACCATGGATCCGCCTGGGACAAATATGGTAATGACAATTTTTTTTTTCACGATCTAACGATCTTTAGGTTAATGGTGTAGCTGTTTTGTAGAAACGGGGGAAATTACATCTTTCTCGATGTGTTGCAAACACAGTAGCTATTATCCCACGTTTTTGTGGTTATGTACTAGCTCTGGTAACAACATCTTTGCTTGGCGTTTATTATTTCTAAGCATTTGCCTCTTCCTCCGGTGAAAATGTTGTTGCCGCCAAGTAGACTGGTCATGTCTTCAGCGTGATTATTTACGATAACTACTCCTCGTGATTGTCATTGTCAGGGTACTGCTTACTAAGAGGGAGAGAGAGAGTAGTAAGCCTGTATGTCTCACTATGTTTTGACAAGGAGACAACTCAGAAGTACTCAATTCAACATATTTGCTCACAGATGCAATACCTTCCCATGGTCCTGTTGGGCCCAGTGCCCAACATCAAACTTTAGTATATTTTTTTAGTCAATAAAAAAAGTCAATATATTGTCGCATTTTAGTTAGATCTATCCCTCCAAGCATCCGTCTCCCCACCAGTGGATTAATGTATTGACCAGTTAGATTTAATGCTTTTTAAATTGACTGAGCTGTTACCATAAAGGCTCACTGTGCTGTGTGATGTACATTTATTTTCAACAGTACAAAGGTTTTTTTTTGGTTGTCACTGTTCCCATATGATTATTATTGATCAGTTTGTCCTGACCATAGCAAAATTACTTTCTCTCAAAAGTCCACCTTTTAACTTAAACTTTTATATGTGGCTTCTGTACTGAGTTTATTGTACACATTTTTACATTTTAATTTTACATTATATTTCATTCTTGTGTTTTGTCATTTCAGCAAAGCTGACTTCATTCCTTCAACTTCAAAACAAAAGTGAGCATTTCTAGGTTTGTACGCTTCTATATTCTCCTTCAAATGTAAATAACCTAAGACTCTTAAACTTTTGGGGCCAAGTACCTCATATCATGTCAAAGAATCCAGGGATCACCTGTAAGCGATGACCCTACAGAAGCAACAAAAAAGTAAATGGCAAAAATATGCAAATACTAACACACAAGAGAAAGAATAATTCACGTACATACACCACAGTTTCTGAGAAACAAGAGGAAGGTGAAAGAATTTAAAGCAATGTTTGAATGCAAAATAGACTGAGTTGAACAGATTACATTTATGTCTGTTTAATTGTTTTTATAACAACATACACATAAATCATAACTTGATTTTGAAAGATTTGTAAACCGATGCTCTACGGTTAACAATGATTTTTGATGATTCCTGCTTCTGATGTCTTCTGACCCCGTTCTGCATGATGTCAAGAAAGTCTTCCAGCATACTGTACTGTATATTACACCGGCAGAGAGGAAATAATTATTGTTATTATATTACAGTTCCTAAACATTTTTATATTTTTCTTTACCACAGAAGCTCTGTCCCGAGACACTCTGGAGCTAGTTGAGACTGATGATTCCCCAATCTTCCACAATGGACTTCACATAGGATGAACTGTTTCCAGTTTCAGCAAAACAGCAAGAATTCATTGATGGATGACGGCACCTTAGAACTCTTCACTAACACTGCCTGCATCACCTGGGCCACAGAGAAAACAATGTTACTGCCTGTACATAGCACAATTAACCTTTAACCTTACAGCTGAATCAATGCAGTAACACTGTTAACTACTATTGACATTGTACCAAATGTTCAAACTGAATATACAGAGGAGAACTGGTCCCCAGTGTTTTTGATTAGTCTGGTTTCTCCAAAGGTTTTTTACTCCATTATCTACATCTTGAAGATTTTTCTTTATTAACCACTGTTGCCTATGGCTTGCTTGCTGTATGTATGAAGACTAAAGCATTTAGCACCAACTATTAAAATAGTGAGGGTGTTTTTGACCATATAGACACAACAGTATGTCTTTCTGTAAAGATTCTTTGAAATGTTATGTATTTCGAAAACTGTATAAATGGCTTACATTGATAGTGTGCATATTGCTTGAACATTTATATGTAAAAAAAAAAAAAATCAGTAGAATTATTATTATAATGTCCTTTTTATGTACTGTGTTATATGTGTTAAACTCAATTACAATTGTAATTTCTGTCATCATAATTTAAATAGTGTGATAATTACTGTATGATAGTTTCTTAAATAATAGACAATCAGTAATTACAGTACATTAACTGCCTGTAAGCAAAACCATATATAACAACGTAATTAATTATTACACTTATTACGACCACTGGCATGGCACCAACATACCAAAACTCACTGGTTAAATCTTATGTGCCCTCCAGAAGTTTGCGCTTTGCAAGTGAACTACACCTCGTGGTGCCATCCCAAAGAAGTTCAAAATCACTCTCACTGACCTTTTCCTAGACTGTGCCCAGCTGGTGGAATGACCTCGTGATCTCTTATCACACCGGATCCATGGTGGTCAAGTCAGTCGGCAAGGCAAGCACTTCTTCCTTGTTTCATGGTGGGTACGTACTTTGCTTCAAAACGTAGGTTCTGATTGGCTCCTGTGCGCCAATAAACGCGATCTATCGATCTGTGCTCGATTGCTCTTCCTTCATCCTCCAACTACCCGGATGTCTGTCTCAGTAACTTGAAATTGAATTTGAGAACTGAATCTGAATTGTGAGAAGTGAATGTGAAGATATATAGAGAGTTTATTTTTAAGTGAGGATCAAATTTTATTGGACAAATTTTATTCGGCTACAATTCAGATTCAGTTTTTGAATAAATACAATTTCAAATTATACAATTCAGATTCAGATTTTCAATGCAATGATTCAAATTAAACAATACACTTTCAAATTAGGTTATTCAAATTCAGTTATTCAATGCAATTATTCAAGTTTAGCAATTCAAATTCAGTTTCTGGTGGCACATATTTCAGCCCATAAACAACTTCCATTCTTACTCCACACCTTTTATAGACATAGAGTACATAGACACAACAGCAACAGTATTTAAAATACTTTATATCAAGTGAAGAAGTTCCTATCACAGCAAACACCTATGAGAACCACCGATGCAAATCAACGTGGATTACCGGGAGTCCTGCTTTTATTTCTACTATCATACGAGTTATAAAAAGATGAGGTGGACGGAGTTTAAAGCTAAACTCTAACTTAGCCCTGCTATTTTTGAGCTGATCAAGTCAGTGCAGCAGCGTTATCCAGCCTTATTAGCTAGATTTGCTAGAAGACGATAGAACAATACTCACCCTAAAGTTGTTGATGTAACGTTTAATGCCCTTCTCCGCGCGATGAAATTCATTTACAGTCATCAGGGGAAGTTCTTGTAAGATGAAAAATCGTCTCCTCTTGTCAATTTGAAAGCTCTACGAAAAGAGCAATGGTTTCCCCGCACAGCACCGGATTTAAATAACGTTAAGCCCCCTGAGGAAAAACATTGTGTACTAGTGATGTCCGATTCGTGAACGAATCGTTCAATTTAACCGGCTCTTCTTAGTGAACCGGTTGAACCAGTTCACCAAATCGAACTGAATCGTTTGAAACGGTTCACGTCTCCAATAAGCATTAATCCACAAATTACTTAAGCTGTTAACTTTTTTAACGTGACTGACACTCCCTCTGAGTCAGAATAAACCAATATCCCGGAGTAATTCATGTACTCAAACAGTACACTGACTGAACTGCTGTGTAGACCGAACTGAAGATGAACACCGAGCCGAGCCAGATGACGAACGAACACGCCCACTGCTGGAGCAGTACTCGTTCTCGAGTCAAGAACCGGTTGCATCGGTTTTCGGATCACCAGTACACTGAACTGAGAATCGTTTCTGTCTATGGAAGTAGATTAGTCTCAAATATAATTCACGCAAAAAACATGATTCACACATGGGTAGACAATTTTACATGCATGAAACCTAATTCACGTACACACAAAAAAATATCCACGTGCGTGAAAAAAATATATATTCACAAAAAGCAATTCACATGCGCAAAATAAAATTATATACTCATAAAATACATTTCACAAATGCAAAACACAATTCGTAGATATACAACTGTGCACAAAAACCTTTGAATGTTTAAAAATCAAAACATGTCTCCTATATGCACGTCATTACATTCATTATCATCAGTTGAATGTGTGGTGGACAGGACATGAAAATCCATCAGTACTAAAAAATAAATGTTTATATTCACATGTCGACTAAACAGCAGTTAATAAACTATTGCTTCAACTGATGTCTAACTTCTAAACAGAAATGAACGATTAACTGCACTTACCTCTGCTCAGCCATGAACTGGTCGAAAGCTGATGACGTAACATGCAGGTAGGCCCGCCCTCACGTGATACTGATTGGTCGATTGATAAGCTTAAATCTGATTGGTTAAAGAGTACGACTGCTTTGTGTTACGAGTGTTATGCTGCCAGGAAAGTCTCAAAAACACACACACACATATCTAAGGCGATTCGTACGTGAATGACGATTTGCACATTCAAATGCAAAGATAAACTCATACATTTTAAACATTCAAAGGTTTTTGTGCACAGTTGTATATCTACGAATTGTGTTTTGCATTTGTGAAATGTATTTTACGAGTATATAATTTTATTTTGCGCATGTGAATTGCTTTTTGTGAATATATTTTTTTTTCACGCACGTGGATATTTTTTGTGTGTACGTGAATTAGGTTTCATGCATGTAAAATTGTCTACGCATGTGTGAATCATGTTTTTTGCATGAATTATATTTGAGACTAATCTGCTTCCATATCTGTCGGACGCGTCCGATTTGAGAACCGATGAGCTGATTCTCGTTCTCGAGTCAAGAACCGGTTGCATCGGTTTTCGGATCACCAGTGCACTGAACCGAAAACCGTTTCTTTCGGACGTGTCCGATTTGAGAACCGATGAACTGATGCTACTGCGCATGCGTGTAAAGTATTTCGGAAAGTGTGATAAAAGATCTATATACATTTTATTATTATTATTTTTTTAAGATGAATGTTTCTAATCTGTATATTGTAGATTATGTATAGGCCTAAGGGGGTTTCAGGGAAGTTGGACAATAATTAAGAACTCTAAAGACTCTATGTTTAATAGGAATAAGGGATGATTTATGAAATATGTGTACTGTATTTATAGTTAATGATGACACATTCACAAATTGAGTTTGTGAAGTGACATTCAGCCAAGTACGGTGACCCATACTCAGAATTTGTGCTCTGCATTTAACCCATCCGAAGTGCACACACACAGAGCAGTGAACACACACACACACACACACACTGTGAGCACACACCCGGAGCAGTGGGCAGCCATTTATGCTGCGGCGCCCGGGGAGCAGTTGGGGGTTCGATGCCTTGCTCAAGGGCACCTAAGTTGTGGTATTGAGGGTGGAGAGAGAACTGTACATGCACTCCCCCCACCCACAATTCCTGCCGGCCCGGGACTCGAACTCACAACCTTTCGATTGGGAGTCCGACTCTCTAACCATTAGGCCACGACTTCCCCTTGAGAGATGGCTTGACCCCGACGTGATTTGAACACGCAACCTTCTGATCTGGAGTCAGACATGCTACCGTTGCGCCACGAGGTCTACAGTAAACAGAACATGAACACGAGTAGAGCAGCTGATTATACTGAACTGCAGCACGTGCCAGTTAGAGTGATTCTCGCTCTCGAGTCAAGAACCGGTTGCATCGGTTGTCGGATCATCAGTACACTGAACCGAAAACCGTTTCTTTTGGACGTGTCCGTTTTGAGAACAGAGGAGCTGATGATACTGCGCATGCGTGATTCAGCGTGAAGCCGACTGACTCACAGCGCGTCTTAACCGAACTGATTCTTTTGGTGATTGATTCTGAACTGATTCTGTGCTAATATTATGAGCGCGGGTAAACCGAGGGCTTGAATGAAGGGGCAATCTGGCAAAACGTAAGTTCATTTAATAACAAATACATCGCAATGGTTTATGCATAGTGGTTTCTGCGCTGATGACACCTAATTTATTTACTTTATATCTTCAAGACTTAAATCCTCATATGCACATTATTGCTGTTACTGTATTTGGGTGCGTTGTTGCAAAACTTAATTGTAAACTTTTCATGATTATGAGGTTTTTAACTGACTAAAGTTATGATTACTGACTTTATATATTTGAATGTTTGATAGACGTGACGCCATTACGTCATCGCCAATGACGTCATTACGGCGAGCGTAAAAGAACCGGTGAACCGGTTTTTTCAACCGGTTTATTTTTTATCGAACCGTCCGAAAGAACCAGTTCACGGAAAAGAATCGAACTTCCCATCACTATTGTGTACAAGAGCAGAGCTAAATGGTCCAAATTGAAAATATTATCAATTTATTTTTTGCTCGATTCATGAATCGATACATAAGATTGTCAGGATATCAAAACATTTTATAAAAACACGTTTTTCATTTAAAAATCGATTACACATATTAAGTTACACATACGTCTTGATGAAATATCGGTGTTTAACTTTCAACACTGCCCCCTAGTGGTCGGGAGCACTTCCGTTGTGTTGTGGCTTAATTTCGTTGTGTTGTGAGAATTTCGTTGTGTTGTGGCTTAATTTCGTTGTGTTGTGAGAATTTCGTTGTGTTGTGGCTTAATGCATTTGTGTTGTGGCTTAATTTCGTTATGTTGTAAGAATTTCGTTGTGTTGTGGCTTGATTTCGTTGTGTTGTGAGAATTCGTTGTGTTGTGGCTTAATGTATTTGTGTTGTGGCTTAATGTCGTTGTGTTGTGAGCTTATGTTTGCTTTTTTAATGTTGTTGTGTTGTGCACTACTGGGCCACTGTACCACTGGGCCACTGTAGTCTCGTCCACCGTATGTATGTGAGTGCAAAGATTTTGCAAACACAAGTTACAAATACCCTGGGGGCTAAGCCCCCACAGTCTTCCAATCCTAGTGATGTCCCTGCTCCAGAACAGAGTTTGAACACTCCTGATCTACAGGGTTTCTGCAGGCCTTAAAAATGTCTTAAAGCGGAGGATCGCTCCTGCCCTTTTTATCGCCAATGGTAAAGTGTACTATCGGTCCGGTCAATGTCCCGGACGGCAATGCGAACCGCGATTTCCATCCCAATTTTGTATTATTTGTTAAATTGATTAAAACGTTACGGGACAAAGGTTGTGGTTTTGTTTTTTGTTTGTTTGTTTTCAAACTTTTAAGTGTGCCTAATATAATCTAGACCACACATTGATACACTGTGTCCCTTAAAATAATTAAACTTACCTGGTCTTAAAAAAGGTCCTTACTTGGTCCTAAAAAGTTCAAAGTTATTTATGAAGTATTCATTTTAACCTTCAGAAAACCTGCAGACACCCTGCTCTACAATAAAATGCTCACCCAACTATGTCATCATAATTTTGAACTGTTGTTACATTGAGTTTAAGTTTATGGTATTTATCTCCCATCTTTGTTTATATATATATATATATATATATATATATATATATACATATTAGGTGAACTACCTACGGTCAAAGTGTCAACCAATGAGGTCTTGGGTGCATACAGCCTTTGGGGGAAGAAATCAAAACTAGCATTCCAAGACCTCAGGATTTGTTCCATTATTATAAGTAAGTTTTAATCAAACTGACAATTATTTTAGAGGATTATAATAAAGTAACTGTCTTGTAGAATAAAACATGTTTTATGCTTTCAAGGGTGTCATGGCACACATTTGTTTTTTATTTGTTAGCACCATCTTGTGGAGTTTGGTGTTATAACAAAAAATGTATTATTGTAAACCATTTTCTTAGTGGTTGGTTTAGGTCTAGTGACTCCTGGGTTAGAGGTTAACAAGGAAATAACCGCTGTGTTCCCGTTTTCTTTCCATGCGGTGGGCCAACAAGTCATCTCTCTGTTTTCTTTATGTTTTTGTGCCTCGGAAAAGCTTTGCCTGTAAGTTTGTTATCTTTTTTCAGTGTTTGCATGAACGTGTATATAAATATTTGTAATTCATTAGTTTGAGTTTAAAAATGAACTATTCAACAGTGATGGCAATTTGTTTATAATTACACTAAGAAGAACTGATTGTAGCCTTTTAATATGTGCTCAGAGAATATTTGTTCCCTTTCATAGGTCACTTCAATGCTGCGGTGACGTCACCACTATGGGAACACCTTCGGTGTGACGAATGTCTGAAGCCCTATACCACCCCGCCAATCCTATTGGCCAAATAGCGCATGGCACCGCCCATGCATGCATACGCATATATACCTGGTGCCGCGCGCCACTTAACTCAGATTTCATTCCTTCAGTAAATGAAGCTAATCTAGCGAATCTTCTGTGCCCTATTATCTCGCGTTCTACAGCGATCTTCACGAGCAGTCTTACTCCTCTCCGCGGACGCGATGAGTTTCAAGAAATGCAAGGAGCCGTGTACCAGGTACATCGTGAAGGGGGACACTCATGACAGGTGCGTAGTTTGCCTAAGGCGTGTCGAGTCACGTCCAGTTTAGTGGGGAAATCCTACATGGCCGCTGGCCAGGCGGCTGCTTCGCTCCACTCTATGGCGGTCCTTCAGGCCTACCAAGCGGAGCTGTTTCCGCTTTTCCGCTAGCGGCAGAGCCCGATGTTCAATCTGTTGGCCTAACTCCTGCCGTGGACAAGTTTCAGGATTACGCACAACGAGATGCAACGACTATTATGCATACACTTCCCCTGTGCACGAATGCCGCAAGTTTTTCGTGCCCGGACATTTTAATGTGTGTGACAGCGTTGCAGGAAACGGACATTTTGAGACCACTAATATTGTTTCGGGCCGCGTGGGAACGCTTGCCCGGCATTTCTCAATGGGTGTTACGCACAATTTGTCACGGATACACCATTCAGTTTCGCAAAGGCCCACCCCCTTTCCGCGGAATTCTTTCCACGGTGGTGAAACCGATGGATATAGCGGTGCTGCGACAGGAGATGTCAGCTCTACTGAACAAAGGGGCTATAGAAGTACACCCCTCTCAGATGGAGTCAGGGTTTTACAGCCGTTATTTTGTGGTACCAAAAAAAGACGGCGGATTATGACCCATTCTGGATTTACGGCGTCTGAATCTTGCACTCAGGCCGAGCAAATTCAAGATGTTGACGGTAAAGTCTATTTTGTCTCAGATTCAACCAAACGACTGGTTTGTCACGATCGATCTGAAGGATGCATACTTTCATATTCAGATCATCAAGAGACACACGAAGTTCCTCAGATTCGCTTTAGAGGGCAAAGCGTATCAGTACCGCGTTCTTCCCTTTGGCTTAGCTCTAGCTCCCCGTACTTTCTCAAAATGCATGGACGCAGCTCTGGCCCCGTTGTGGCTCCAGGGCGTCCGTGTTTTGAACTATTTGGATGATTGGCTGGTGTTAGTGCAATCGCAGATTCAAGCACACTCTCATCGGGATTTTGTGCTGAATCATTTACACAGCCTGGGCTTACGCACGAATTTCCAGAAAAGTGTGTTAATCCCCTCTCAACGGGTTACCTTTCTGGGAATAGAATTGGACTCTCGCGCGATGACAGCGAAGCTTTCTCTCCCGCGCGCTCAGTCGGTTGCGTCATGCGTGCGGTTGACCGGTTGGGGAGCTGTTTGTCAAGGGCGCCCAGCCCACGGAGTGTGGACAGCGGCACAATGCAGCTGGCACATAAACAGATTGGAATTACTGGCGGTTTTTCTGGCTCTCCAGTATTTTTTGAGTCTGCTGATCGGCCGTCATTTGCTGCTCAGATCAGACAACACAGCGTTCGTGTCGTACCTGAATCATCAGGGAGGATTACGCTCTCGCCCCCTGTGCAGGCTGGCGAGACATATTCTTCTTTGGTCTCACAACAAATTTCTGTTGATCCGGGCTGTTCATATCCCCGGACGACTGAACTTCGGAGCGGATTTACTATCCAGACAGATTCTGGAGCAAGGGGAATGGAGATTGCACCCCCAGATGGTGAATCTCCTATGGCAGATTTTCGGAGAAGCGAAAGTGGATTTATTCGCGTCGAGCACGACTACACATTGCCCGCTATGGTTCTCCCTATGCCCTCCATCGCCCCTGGGCTTGGATGCGTTAGCTCACAACTGGCCCAGGACCAGTTTGTATGCGTTTCCCCCAATTTGTCTGATCCCAGCGGTATTATGCAGAATACGGCTGGACAGAGTGGAACAGCTGCTGCTGGTGGCTCCGCGGTGGCACACACAGCCGTGGTTTGCGGATCTGATCAATCTGTTAGCGGGCTCTCCATGGGAGATTCCCCTCAGACAGGATTTATTATTGCAAGCACAGGGACTGATTTGGCACCCGAGGCCAGATCTATGGAAACTGTGGGCGTGGCCTCTGAGCGGAGTGAGTTAATATGTCCCGGTCTTTCTGTTGAAACCACCGAGACTATACTGAATTCTAGAGCAGCTTCTACGAGACGCTTATATGCTTTCAAGTGGAGACTGTTTACGACCTGGTGCGAAACTCATAATATGGATCCAGTTTACTGCCCAGTGGCTTCAGTACTGGAGTTCCTTCAGGACCGTTTTTCGGATGGAGTGACACCAGCCACCCTAAAGGTTTATGTGGCAGCCATTTCAGCTTACCACGAATATATAGATGGTGCCTCAGTGGGCCGTCATCCACTGGTTTCTCGTTTCATACAGGGTGCGCGGCGGCTGAGGCCTTTCCGCCCTGTACGAGTTCCTTCATGGGATTTATCCATTGTGTTGCATGGTTTGTCAGGGCATCCGTTTGAGCCCTTGGAAACTGTACCGGATAAAATTCTGACTCTGAAGACACTTCTTCTTATGGCTTTATCCTCCCTCAAGAGAGTTGGGGATTTACAGGCTCTCTCTGTCTCACCCTTGTGCATGGAGTTTGCACCGGGCTCTGTGAAAGTGTTGTTGCGACCTAGGCCTAATTATGTCCCTAAGGTCGCATCTAATCCCTTTCGCTTTAAGCAGGTGGTCCTGGAGGCTTTATCCCCTGCTGTGGCGGAGTCTGGAGATCTAAGTCTTTGCCCTGTGAGAGCTTTAAAGACTTATGTGGATCGTACTGCCCCATGGCGTGAGTCTGACCTGCTGTTTGTCTGTTTTGGACATAAGAATAAGGCCATGCAGTTACAAAACAGCGCATGTCCCATTGGCTGGTGGAGGCAATATCCTTAGCCTATGAGGCGCGCGGGCTCGCTTTGCCCTTAGGAGTTAAAGCTCATTCCACGAGAGCAGTGGCTTCTTCTCAAGCTTTCCTCAGTGGATCTTCTATGGATGATATCTGTGCTGCGGCAGGTTGGTCCTCACCGAGCACTTTTATCAAGTCTTACAGTCTGGATGTGAGGATGGCTCCTGGCTCCCGGGTTCTCTCCGCTTGAGCAGATCCTTCCTTGGATCCCAGCTATCAGGTACGTCAGGCGTTATGGTATAGCGTTCCCATAGTGGTGACGTCACCGCAGCATTGAAGTGACCTATGAAAGGGAACATCTCGGTTACGTATGTAACCTTGGTTCCCTGAATAGGGAACGAGATGCTGCGGTCCTGGCCGTGCCATACCTTGATAGCATTCTTCTTCTTCAGTCATGAAATCTGAGTTAAGTGGCGCGCGGCACCAGGTATATATGCGTACGCATGCATGGGCGGTGCCACGCGCTATTTGGCCAATAGGATTGGCGGGATGGTATAGACGGTTTCAACGGCAACAACATAAACAAACGTTACTGCGCATGCGCGCTTTTGTGGACCTAACTTAACTTCCGGTAGACTTCCAAATAGAATCAATAACAACAGCCAAGTCCCTCTAGAGTAGATATTTTTTGATAACAAACAAAATATGTTTGCTGCGTGCATCAGGCGGACTTAATGAAAATGCAAATTCATTCTTTGCCAGAAGGAGATGTTTTAAAGCATAGACATAAAGCGCGAGAAATTGAGGTTTCCCCAGTAACAGTTGTAAACAAAACAGAGCGCTCACACGCTGCTTTATCAGGCACATGCAAGTCTTCCTTCAGAAATACAGCGATATAAAAACACATATGCCTTGTTTTGATATTTAAACATAAATGTAAGGAATTATTATTATTAAACGTGCAGTACATAACGTTACTCATGTTTATTCAACGAAGCCTTTTTGAAAATCGATCAGTTTTAAAATTGTGGTGAGTCTCCAGAAATAAATAAATGTATGGGAAACACATCCTGCAGCACAACCACCTGAGCCCAACTTCAGTCTACTCATCACCTGGACTTTAACTGCGTTTGCAGAAGGCACTGCAGCCAGACCGATATACACAACACAGACCGGAAGTTAACTTAGGTCCAGGCATGTGCGCCCGATGAAACCGTCTATAGGGCTTCAGACATTCGTCACACCGAAGGTGTTCCCATAGTGGTGACGTCACCGCAGCATCTCGTTCCCTATTCAGGGAACCAAGGTTACATACGTAACCGAGATGTTAACAGCGGAAATTCATTTGTGTTTATTTTGAGAATATTTTGTAACAAGACATTTGTAATCTTTGTATATTTCAGTTTTACAAAAAAGAGAAAGAAGAGGAAAGAACAAAACATTAAAACTTTCAACTTTACTACTGCGTCTGCCCTTTTCTGACTCCTGTTAGCTATCTGTTAATGTTGCGTAGATGGAACACACATCTAGGACAGAATAAGGGGTGCGTTTATAGAGTGAGAATCATGCCAAAACCTCACACACACACAAAACTTGTTTTACTCACACCCAACGATTCACAAACAAACTCAGTGTGGTTTGCAAATACAAAACATCACTCACAAACTAATGCATTTTGTTCTGCATTTTGTTCTTCAAACAAATACAGTACGTTTTACATATACAAAGAAACGTATTTCTTCAATGACAAAAATATCCTCCAAGTACAACCCGAATTCCGGAAAAGTTGGGACGTTTTTTAAATTTTAATAAAATGAAAACTAAAGGAATTTCAAATCACATGAGCCAATATTTTATTCACAATAGAACATAGATAACGTAGCAAATGTTTAAACTGAGAAATTTTACACTTTTATCCACTTAATTAGCTCATTTAAAATTTAATGCCTGCTACAGGTCTCAAAAAAGTTGGCATGGGGGCAACAAATGGCTAAAAAAGCAAGCAGTTTTGAAAAGATTCAGCTGGGAGAACATCTAGTGATTAATTAAGTTAATTTATATCAGGTCTGTAACATGATTAGCTATAAAAGCTTTGTCTTAGAGAAGCAGAGTCTCTCAGAAGTAAAGATGGGCAGAGGCTCTCCAATCTGTGAAAGACTGCGTAAAAAAATTGTGGAAAACTTTAAAAACAATGTTCCTCAACGTCAAATTGCAAAGGCTTTGCAAATCTCATCATCTACAGTGCATAACATCATCAAAAGATTCAGAGAAACTGGAGAAATCTCTGTGCGTAAGGGACAAGGCTGGAGACCTTTATTGGATGCCCGTGGTCTTCGGGCTCTCAGACGACACTGCATCACTCATCGGCATGATTGTGTCAATGACATTACTAAATGGGCCCAGGAATACTTTCAGAAACCACTGTCGGTAAACACAATCCGCCGTGCCATCAGCAGATGCCAACTAAAGCTCTATCATTCAAAAAGGAAGCCATATGTGAACATGGTCCAGAAGCGCCTTCGTGTCCTGTGGGCCAAGGCTCATTTAAAATGGACTATTTCAAAGTGGAATAGTGTTTTATGGTCAGACGAGTCCAAATTTGACATTCTTGTTGGAAATCACGGACGCCGTGTCCTCCGGGCTAAAGAGGAGGGAGACCTTCCAGCATGTTATCAGCGTTCAGTTCAAAAGCCAGCATCTCTGATGGTATGGGGGTGCATAAGTGCATACGGTATGGGCAGCTTGCATGTTTTGGAAGGCTCTGTGAATGCTTAAAGGTATATTAAGGTTTTAGAGCAACATATGCTTCCCTCCAAACAACGTCTATTTCGGGGAAGGCCTTGTTTATTTCAGCAGGACAATGCAAAACCACATACTGCAGCTATAACAACAGCATGGCTTCGTCGTAGAAGAGTCCGGGTGCTAACCTGGCCTGCCTGCAGTCCAGATCTTTCACCTATAGAGAACATTTGGCGCATCATTAAACGAAAAATACGTCAAAGACGACCACGAACTCTTCAGCAGCTGGAAATCTATATAAGGCAAGAATGGGACCAAATTCCAACAGCAAAACTCCAGCAACTCATAGCCTCAATGCCCAGACGTCTTCAAACTGTTTTGAAAAGAAAAGGAGATGCTACACCATGGTATACATGCCCCGTCCCAACTATTTTGAGACCTGTAGCAGAAATCAAAATTGAAATGAGCTCATTTTGTGCATAAAATTGTAAACTTTCTCAGTTTAAACATTTGCTATGTTATCTATGTTCTATTGTGAATAAAATATTGGCTCATGTGATTTGAAAGTCTTTTAGTTTTCATTTTATTAAAATTTAAAAAACGTCCCAACTTTTCCGGAATTCGGGTTGTACAAACTAAAATCTTTCAAGTACAAAAAAAAAATCCTTCAATTAAAAAAAAACCTTCAAGTACAAAACAAAATCCTTCAAGTACAAAACAAAATTCTACAAGTACGAAAAACTGTCACGTGACTTTTGGCACTAATTTTTCGCCTTGCTGATCCACACGCAAATGCCTTCAGATCCACACACATATACTGTACACTAGTCAACTGTCATGTAATACGCAGTCCACAACTGCAGGTGGCGCTGTTAGCGACTTGCTTGGCGCCGCCACCGGCATGGAAACAGAAGAGAAGAAGAAACCCTAGCGTGAGGGACGTTTTGAACACGATGAGCGGCCAACAGGTGAGTTTGCAGTCATTTCTGGTGAAAAATCAGCCTGAAGGGGTTGTTATTCGCTATAACAACCGCCTCGCTATACATGATCCCACTTATTACAAAATAAATAATTTGACACAAAATATTGATTTAAAAATGAGTTTATTGATTTTAAAAACGATTGTATTGCTTCTGCTAAAGAAAATAGTCCGTTCCGCGTCCAGACTGTAAAAAAAGATGGACGACTCGCCTTCGCTCTCTTCCATTGGTCAAAACTGAAGCCGCCAGTGTCCCGATATGGCGCTGACATCTTGGACTTGCGCCTGCGCAGATAGCGATCCAGGGACCAGTTCTGCGCAGTAGCTATGCGCATTAACAAGCAGGAAGTTTTTAGAGCATTAAATAACTATCTAAAAAACAACTTATTTTAAAAACGAACACTTGAATTTACATTAGCGTGATACAAACTACAGTAAATGACAAAAAACAGCTTCGGAAAAAAGATATTTGAAGGGTAATTTAATTGTTTAGTTGGTCTCGCGTCCTATTGAATAACATGGGGAGGCGGGGTTTATGACCTATACTAGGACCACTCAACAGGGGGCGATCGAGACATTTTGGCTTCAATTTCAGGGCTTGTGCGGCACGCTTGGTCCATAGCAACGGTCTGTTTTTCATGGCAAGGGTGTCTTGGTCTACTCCTGCTAGTGTCTCATAGAATATAGAGGCTTCATTCCATGTCAAATCAGTCAGAATCAAGGAAAGTGGTTGCAGCAACATCTCAGATGAAGAGTTTTTCTATGGGTTCCAAAACTAAGGCCTGTAAAAATATTCATATTTTTGTCAGTCCTTAAAGGCCATGTTGCAGGTTAACCACCACTTTCGATTAATGGGTACATAAATCACTCAAGATATGTATATCATTTTTAAAATGTCTTAAAAATAGTCTTAAAGACCTATTTTTAAAGTTTTTGGTATTAACGGTTTTTTTATGCAACTCGGTGATGACGTCACGTTGGGGAGAAGTCGAGGAAAGGTAGCCTTAGTCTAACGTTATAGCGACTGACTGGGATGAGGAAGAGGTGGCAAGAGCCAACATGTATGATGACCTGCAGCTGTGTAATTTCAAACCTGCCAGACGTGAGAGGGCAAATGAGGAATTGCCAAGAACTGATGTCCGTCAAAGCTAATTAAATGCATGGTCCGAAGAGAATGAGTGGAGAGTTGGTGAAGTGTCCTGGTGAGTTGCTATAATTTAGCATCGCAGTAATGCAAGTAGGGCTCGCTGCAGCCTGCGGTGGACATCCAACCCCGCCCACATCCAACCGTGACGTCATAAACCCCGCCCATGTCCAAGTGTGACGTCAGAAACCACACCCACATCCAAAGACGTCACACATCCAACCCTGCCCACCTGGATGTGCCATCATAAACCGCGCCTATATCCGTCTACGTCATGTTGTCATTAAATGAGCACTGGAGCTAGTCTACGAGCAGCAGTGCACAATAACGACACACACACACACATATATATTATTATTATTATTATTATTATTATTATTATTTTACTGTCATTGAGTAGCACCGAGTGAAAAATCAACGTTTTCTTTATATCTAGTGGCAGTGATCATGATGTTAGTTCAGATAAGTACCAGTAACCTTTGTCATAGTGTCGTAGAACTGGTAAACGTTGTCTTTGTCATCTAGAAATAGAAGGCATCATGCTAGCTATATGGACGTTTCTAAGCGTTTATCTCTTCCTCCGGTGAAAATGTTGTTGCAAACATAGCCGCGTGTGTGTCGCTGTGTTTGGCAGGTGTTTGTGTGGGTGTTGTCCCATGGAAACTGCGCTGAAAAGCTTGTGCTGTAGGGAAGTGAGTGCGTTTGGGTCGCTGTTGGTCGATATCTATCTATCTGTCTGTCTGTCTATCTATCTATATATGTAGTCTATCTATCTATATATATCTATGTATTTATCTATTTATCTATAATCTGCGCTATCTAAATACTCTCGTCTACTACTCGTCTCTCTCTAGTCACTCTCAATGCTGTCAAGGCGGGCTTTGGTAAATTCTCTCCCCAACGTGACGTGATGCAATGCATTATGGGGGAAAGGAGACCGCTGTAAGATAGTACTTACTTTTTCGTATTATATTCCGTTTTGTGATACCCAACAACATAAAATACAATGGATAACAGTTTAAATGTTTATTACCATCAAGCAAATTGCACAAATTCGTAAAAAAAAATTTACCCTGCAACACGGCCTTTAAGATTGTCATTCTTATAGCATCAAAACACTATCAGAGAACCATGTTTGGGCATTAATGTCTTAAAGTGTTATTCATAGCCTCACCAAACTTTCCAGGATGAAAGAGAAACATGTTCTTAGTATAACTGAACCAAAGTTTGTACTGCATGCCTATTGAGATTCTACAAGGCACTAGATTTGGGTAAATGGATAAACCCCTAATACTGAGGGTATTATAAACTCATTTTCTGCATCTGTATGATATCTATCATTACATTTTCTTTAAACACAATCTTGTATTAATCGTTTGTCAATATTTGTGGTCTCTATCACTAATGGTCATGAAGATATTAAGAATAAAGCAAAGTGTAGTTTTTGGTCATTTTACTGGTCATGTTCAGTTACACCAGTCTTTTTGAACTCATACATATTTCCTCTTTTCCCCTCTCTCTAGGAACTGCATGCACAAACAATGTTAGAGAGAATCCATCCACACACGGCTCCAGCATATTGTCTGTCAGCAACCCCTTGACCTGGATTACCTTGAATTTGTATGTTTTCAGGAGGCTGTTCTTTTTAGTGCTGCCTCTAACCAGGTTATCATCCCAAAAGGCATTTTAGATGCACTCACAGAGCTGCACAAGTTGGTTAAGAAAGAGAAAACCAGGTCCACATAGTAAAAAAAAAAAGAGAAAGATATTGTATTTTTTTTTTTTTTGGTTGTTCCAACCCCCCAGATGTTTTAAGATTGTATTCACACTACAATAAAAAAATAATACAATCTACATGTGTTTGGTTTGAACATTCATTACGACATTAAGAGAGCTGAAAGTCTTAAAGTCCGCTGCTAGCACTGCTTGAGGAAAGCTATGCTTCCTGCTGCCACTAGCAGTCCTAACACGGGGCATGTCTGCTTGTCTGATTTGATTAAACATATGTGGCCAAGTGGTCTTTTTGCTGGCGATATTCAACCCTCAAGAGATATACAATAGACTACGCCACCCTGGGACTATACCAGGGAATCACAGTTCACTTAAAATGTTATAAGGAACCCAGGTGCATTCCACTGAATAATGTGAGCAAGAGACGTGGGTAGCAAAATAGAGTTTGTTTATTAGTACAAAAGTTTAAAATGCAGGAATAGTCACCCAGCCAATTACTAAACTGGAAATCACAATCCACAATAAGGATTCACAATTACTTCGGAGCTGTGGCCTATTGGCATCAAATGGGCTAAGAGAGGGAGCAAAAGAGGAAAATCACACTAAGTGCGCACACACACACACACACTCTCTCCAATACCCGTGATTTTATCAGTGGTGCTCACACAGCATAACACAGCACACGGTGAAGGAAAGCCTCACTGCCGTCGGACACACAGCTCCTGTAATTGTAATACAAACCAAAATAAATCAAATTAATAAAAATTAATCAATAAAAACTTAAATGCAGGGGAGCAAAAGAAACCCTTCCAACATAAAGAAAAGAAATAAATTCTAGCTTAAACAGCTAGATAATAACACAAAAGGAAAAGGAAAAATAAATTTAAAGACAACAATGTCCAAGAGAAAATCTCAGCATTCTGAACCAGTCCAAAATGAGAAACACCACAAAGGGCAAATGAAGAAATAAATATCTGAATGAGCGCGGCCCTCGAACTCGTTATTTCCCAACGTACGAGGAAAAGATCTTCAAAATACAGTCACAGTAGGAGCAGGTTTTAACCAACAACTCCAAAATCGGGCCGCGCTAAATCACCCAGAACAAAATGATGAAAACACACAGCAAAAATATACAGAAAAGAAACGAAAGCAAATCCAGCAGGAACAAAACAGCAGCGTGCTTCTATATGTAGTAGGGAAATGCAGCACGCCCAGTCTTAGCCCTTAATAGATAAGAAGACGATTAGTAAACTAGTTCTAGTTTATGAACAGCAATCGGAAATATAAACACACATACCAAATAACGCAGCCGTTCGCCACACCAGAAAGCAGAGCTGACGTCAGTATCCACGGGATAGAAATGAAGTAGATGCCAAACAGCATATATTGGATATCCCCACTCAACCGGTAAACACACGGGAATGCTGGGACTAGGCAGTGTAACGAGCCAGACCGCACGTAACGGTTGTTTACAATAGACTCTCCAGTGCACGCAAAGCCCCACAGAAATAACACAAGCGGTGTTAAAATGCCCAAACGGCTGTGTTTTAACCACAGACCTCTGTTGAATGCCGGTAAACAGGAAGAGCGCAGGCACAGAACAGATGACGCACCTCCGGCCCGCACCAAACAGCCATTTAAACACACCTCCCTGCGGGGAGATAGGCTACCAATAACATGACGTCACTACAGGGAGGATCTGACTAATCTGCCACAATCTACCCCTACTTTTTGTATCGTCGCCCCGACGATAGAATACGGCAACCCCACTTATCAATTCCAAGGCCTGTAAATGACAGAGATCCCACTAGAGACAGACCCACCTAGGGGCACAGCCTCACCAGGCGCCTCCACTGACCGTGGCAGGTGATGGACATTGGAGTGCTGGCCTGCTCTGGGTCTCGTTGATCTCCGCAAAGCCATTACCTCAGTGCCTGGTGGGCCTACAGACACAGTAACAGATCCCGGAGCGAGACCCATTTCTCCAGAACGGTGTTGTCCTTGGGCTACTGGTATCCCAGGTACCGTCACCAGGGGGCAAGGGTCCAAGATATCCAAGGGAGCTTGGACAGCTGCAGGGACTAAATTACTAACAGCCGGACTCTGAGCCTGGGGGGTTTCAGGGACGAACAGTAGCAAATCGCCCTCGTCTGGCTCATCCTCTAAAGGCAGCGCCCCCTCCACCAAAGGCCTATCCCGAGGGCTCGGAACTGGACGGTCCCCTAAAATCTTAGCCTTCAACAAAGAGCGATGAACATGCCTTACCTTACCCAACTCATCAACCGGTGCAATTGTATATACTGAACCCCCTTCAACAGGTGCCTTCACTACTTTATACACAACTGGGCTCCACAAGTCTTGGATCTTATGGCGACCTCTCATGCCACACTCACGGAGGTAAACCAACTGGCCCTCCTCAAGTGACACACACCGCACATTCTGATCATGATGTATTTTACGTCTCTCCGCGGCCACCCTTAGCCGATCACGTGCCCCTTCAAAGGCCACATGGAGCCTAGTTTGATGTTCCACAACCCACTCATGAACATTACCTACCCCCACCTCCTGGACTCTGCCCAACAAAAAGTCAACTGGGAGCCGTGGTTCTTGCCCAAACATTAGGAAGTATGGGGACTCGCCAGTGGTCTGATGCGGGGTGGTGTTATAACAGAAAAGTACTTGTGGAAGGCAAGACACCCAGTCCCTCTTCCGAGAAACAGGCAATGTACGGAGGAGACTATGCAACGTCCTATTGAAGCGCTCGCATTGGCCATTACCAGCCGGATGGTAAGGAGTAGTGCGAGACTTCTCGACCTTGTACAACTGACAGAGCTGCTGGATGAGAGAGGATTCAAAGTTACGGCCCTGATCGGAATGAATCCGACCAGGGACCCCAAACTTGTAAAACCACTCGGCCACAAGAACCTGGGCCACAGTCTCCGCCCGTTGGTCCCGTGTGGGGATAGCCATGGTGTACTTCGTGAAGACATCAGTCATCACGATGACATTTTCAACTCCTGAACGAGAGGGTTCAAGCACAGTAAAGTCAATGGCTACGATCTCGTTAGGTCTTGATGCCAACAAATGGCCCATAAAACTACGGGCAGTGGGACCCCCATGCTTAGCAACTTGGCACCTTTCACACTCCTGGCACCATCGTGCCACTTCTGAGGACATTCCAGGCCAATAACACCGCTGCTGTACCAACTCAGTGGTACGCTCATTCCCCTGGTGCCCATGCTCCTGATGAAGCTGCCTCAAAACCTCAGATTTTAAGGTAGTGGGTAAAATC
This sequence comes from Carassius carassius, assembly GCF_963082965.1. Taxonomy (NCBI): domain Eukaryota; kingdom Metazoa; phylum Chordata; class Actinopteri; order Cypriniformes; family Cyprinidae; genus Carassius; species Carassius carassius. The sequence continues at coordinate 14,694,462 of NC_081801.1, read as the reverse complement.
AATTGAAAGCACTCCTCACCCCCATCAGAGCGAAACACTCGTCGATACAATACACCCTCTCTCTCAATGAACCGATCCCACTGACGAAGCAGGATCAATCCCAGCCTAGACAACCGTTTGCGTTCTTCCACTCTAGGGAACACCTTTCGCTTCCAAAAGGGCAAAATTTCCTTAATCACAGGGTCTGCCTGTTGCAAAGAGCTCAATTCTGCAGTGGTATAACTGGGCAGGGCTGTGATCACCGCTTGAGTGGCTTGAACAGCTACCTGCGTACCAGCCCCCTGCTGTACAGCACGAGGAACTGCAGTGCCTGGAAGCAAGTCCCCTAACATGCTAGAGTCAAGTGGGTGCTGCCTCGACAGAGCATCTGCGTTTCTATTACATCTGCCTGATCGATACCTCACCTCAAAATCAAAAGCTGCAAGTTGTGCTGCCCAACGCTGTTCAGTCGCCCCAAGCTTTGCCGATGATAGATGGCTAAGGGGATTGTTGTCGGTGAAAACAACACATTTGTGCCCCAACAAATATTCACGGAACTTTTCAGCCATGGCCCACTTGAGCGCCAAGAACTCTAATTTCATAGAGCTATAGTTGTTCATATTGCGCTCAGTGGGCCTAAGACTGCGGCTGGCATATGCAATTGGCCGCACGGTTCCTCCCTGTTCTTGGGAAAGAACTGCCCCAAGACCACTGAAACTAGCGTCAACCTCCAGAATAAATGGCAGAGTAAAATCTGCGTAGGCAAGCACAGGGGCAGAGGTGAGTTTCCTCTTTAAGGCTTCAAAACTATCCTGACAAATCTCACCCCAGGCACCGTTAAAACTCACCTCCCTACGTTTCTTTGTCTTGCCACCTGCCAGTTCGGCCACCAATTTATGCAGAGGGGCCGCCAACCTGGCAAACCCCTCCACAAAACGGCGGTAATAACTGGCAAAACCCAGGAACGAACGCAACTCGGACAGACTTGTAGGAGTGCGCCACTGAGCTACCACTTCAATTTTACTTGGGTCTGTGGACACACCTTGAGACGACACCACATGCCCTAAATACTTTACCTCACGTTGAAAGAAGGCACACTTTCCTAACTTGGCTTTTAGTCCTTCAGCCCCTAACCGACCCAAGACCACCCCCAGACGCTCCAGATGTTGAGCCACCGAGGAAGAGAACACCACAATGTCATCTAGATACAAGAGCAAAGATTGGCATTGTTGGTCACCAAACAACCTCTCCATCAGACGTTGGAAGGTACTGGGAGCGTTACAGAGACCAAATGGCATCCTATTCCACTCGAATAGGCCAAATGGGGTACAGAAAGCAGTCTTAGGCCGGTCAACTTCAGTGACAGGTACCTGATTGTACCCGCTGGCTAAATCCATAGTGGAGAACCAGCGGGCACCAGTCAGGGCATCAAGGGACTCCTCAATACGGGGCAAAGGGAAGGCATCCTTCCTAGTTTTAGAATTAAGTTGACGATAGTCCACGCACATTCGTAGACTACCGTCTTTTTTCTTAACTAAAACAATGGGAGACGCATAGGGGCTGCAGCTTTCCCGGATAACCTGTGCCTCAAGAAGTTGATTAATGTGGGACTTTACTACCTCATATTCCGAAGGTGGTATACGCCTGTACCGTTGCCTGACAGGGGTATCGTCCAGAAGCGGAATATCATGGGCCAAGAGGTTAGTGCACCCCAGATCACCCTCATGGGCTGAAAACACAAATTTGTACTTGTGAAGCAAAGCCCGGACCCGGCTTTGCTCTTCCCCTGCCAAAACTGACAAATCTATGGCATCAATCTGGTCCTCCACAGTAGAGGGGACCAAGGAACTATGGGAGCCTACAGTAGCAGTTAAGGACCTTACTTCAGTAATACCTTCTGGCAAACTAATGACAAAGACACCACTCAATGTGCCTAAAGACGTCCTGGGGTAAAGAATCACCTCAGTGGTACCCACATTCACAACCGGGATATACACCGTGCCCCGGGTCACTTGAACCAGTGCGGGGGAGGCCAACAAACCAGCAGGTAAGCCTGAATCTGGAGGCTCAAACAGCACGGGACCGGAAGCATAATGTTCTGAGCAGGTTGCCGCTACCAGCTTCATGGTACCACCTGGAATGTGACACATGCCCCGCCCCCGCACCCTAACCCCCCCAACACGATCAGAGGTCTGGACACTAACCTTACTACAATGTTGTAATGCCTTTGTGACGGAGCTAGGGGCCTGTGACACCACCGGTAAGTCAAAAAGGGATGTACCATGTTGTCCAAAAAGTTCCTGGTAGCACCGGCCAAGGACATTCATCCCCAAGACACCCGGGACATGTCCACCGGCGCCACCAGGAGGATCTCGGACAACCAGCACTCCACACTCCGGTACTACTTTACCACAAAGTTCGACATCGAGCTCCATATACCCGATATAAGGAATCGCAAGACCATTCGCAGCGGTAAGTTGCAACCATTGACACGACCTAAGACGCTCCTGCCCCCATGGTTCAAAATACTGGTGAAAGCAACTCTCGGTGATCGTGGACACCATGGAACCGGTATCCACTAAACATGGCACTTGAACACCACCGATGAGCACATTAAGATGAGGACAGGAGGACACCAAACGAGAGACAGAATTTAGACGGTTTACAACATTTGAGTCAAATGACTCCCCATCCGCGCTGTGACTCCGCAGCCCGGTGGGGATTAGTTTTCCGACGGCTGTGAAGATCGAAACTGCCTAGACCCAGTTGAAGATATACCCACTGCTGGAGCGCGAGGGAGAACACGTTCTCCATCACACTCTCGGGCAAAATGGCCAGACCGTTGGCACCTCCGACATACTATATTACTGTGATGTGGGGACCGGCTATATGAATTAGGGACCTGCAAGCGAGCCAACCCTTGGGTAAGTTGGTTTAACTGTTCTTGTTGTGCCTTCAACATTTCCCGTAACTCTACTAGCTCCGACTTGGAAGGGGAGCTCAACCGAACTACCTGCGACTCCCCCTGCATGGCATACTGGGCCCCATAGGCCACTGGTACAGACTGACTTCGCCCTCTCGCACCCCCAGGCACTCCCTCCCGCTCCCAGCGCATTGCCTCGCTACGAACATCTAAGAGGGAAGAGGTAGGGTCACGGCGGACTAATTGTTTTAGTTCCCGACGAAGACCAATATCGAGCACGTGCTCGACAAACTGGTCACGCAATAAAGCTTCTGCATTTGGTATGGCATGCGGCGACTGCTGTTTTACCCCCTCCAAGAGGCCCATCAATGCAATAGAGAACTCTAAAAGTGTTTCTCCTTCCTGCTGCCTCCTGGAAAAAAATGCCTGTTGCAATGCTACATATGACAAAGAACACCCATACAATTCCTTTAAGGCCCGAATTATCTTATCTGGATCCCCCCTCTCTGTCTCAGACCGATACCTGATCTCATCCCGAGCTTCTCCCTCTAAATGATCAAAAAGAAAGAATGCTTGATCAGCTCTAGACAAATGGCGAACCCGCATACAGGCTTGGGCCTCCTCTACCCATTCATTTATGGTAATACCGGGTCTCCCGCTAAATTTTGGGCACTTCCTATCTCGGGGAACAAACACAAATCGCTCAGTAGATGGGGCACTTGCACCAGCAGATTGCTGTGCACCAGAGGGTAAGGCGGTAGAAATAGGAGCTGTACTAGGACCTGGAATAACAATTTGAGTCTGTTCTTGTCTAAGTCTCTCATTATCAGCTCTTAATTGGGCCACAAGATCCTGAAGTTCTTGTAATTCTTCTGCCATCGCTAACTTTTAGTAAAACACTTACCACCAAGCAAGGCGGGGCAGAAAGAAATTTGGACCTGAAACACAATCAGGGGAGGTAGCCAAAGAGACCCTTCAAAGAGTCTACGCTGCTGTCTTGTTCCTGTAAAAATAAAAAAAAAAGCAAATAATGGCAATACCAGCTGGCAAAGAAATCTTCACCCACGTCTCTGTTCCATTTAGTGGACCCTGCCGACTACGCCAAAATGTGGCCAAGTGGTCTTTTTGCTGGCGATATTCAACCCTCAAGAGATATACAATAGACTACGCCACCCTGGGACTATACCAGGGAATCACAGTTCACTTAAAATGTTATAAGGAACCCAGGTGCATTCCACTGAATAATGTGAGCAAGAGACGTGGGTAGCAAAATAGAGTTTGTTTATTAGTACAAAAGTTTAAAATGCAGGAATAGTCACCCAGCCAATTACTAAACTGGAAATCACAATCCACAATAAGGATTCACAATTACTTCGGAGCTGTGGCCTATTGGCATCAAATGGGCTAAGAGAGGGAGCAAAAGAGGAAAATCACACTAAGTGCGCACACACACACACACACTCTCTCCAATACCCGTGATTTTATCAGTGGTGCTCACACAGCATAACACAGCACACGGTGAAGGAAAGCCTCACTGCCGTCGGACACACAGCTCCTGTAATTGTAATACAAACCAAAATAAATCAAATTAATAAAAATTAATCAATAAAAACTTAAATGCAGGGGAGCAAAAGAAACCCTTCCAACATAAAGAAAAGAAATAAATTCTAGCTTAAACAGCTAGATAATAACACAAAAGGAAAAGGAAAAATAAATTTAAAGACAACAATGTCCAAGAGAAAATCTCAGCATTCTGAACCAGTCCAAAATGAGAAACACCACAAAGGGCAAATGAAGAAATAAATATCTGAATGAGCGCGGCCCTCGAACTCGTTATTTCCCAACGTACGAGGAAAAGATCTTCAAAATACAGTCACAGTAGGAGCAGGTTTTAACCAACAACTCCAAAATCGGGCCGCGCTAAATCACCCAGAACAAAATGATGAAAACACACAGCAAAAATATACAGAAAAGAAACGAAAGCAAATCCAGCAGGAACAAAACAGCAGCGTGCTTCTATATGTAGTAGGGAAATGCAGCACGCCCAGTCTTAGCCCTTAATAGATAAGAAGACGATTAGTAAACTAGTTCTAGTTTATGAACAGCAATCGGAAATATAAACACACATACCAAATAACGCAGCCGTTCGCCACACCAGAAAGCAGAGCTGACGTCAGTATCCACGGGATAGAAATGAAGTAGATGCCAAACAGCATATATTGGATATCCCCACTCAACCGGTAAACACACGGGAATGCTGGGACTAGGCAGTGTAACGAGCCAGACCGCACGTAACGGTTGTTTACAATAGACTCTCCAGTGCACGCAAAGCCCCACAGAAATAACACAAGCGGTGTTAAAATGCCCAAACGGCTGTGTTTTAACCACAGACCTCTGTTGAATGCCGGTAAACAGGAAGAGCGCAGGCACAGAACAGATGACGCACCTCCGGCCCGCACCAAACAGCCATTTAAACACACCTCCCTGCGGGGAGATAGGCTACCAATAACATGACGTCACTACAGGGAGGATCTGACTAATCTGCCACACATAGAAAAATCAAACATTAGACCACCTCACTGATTCAGAAATATTTATTTTTGTAACTGTAACATCTTACAAACCAGTTATTAGCAGGGGCACTGTTCTGTAAATAAGTGTTCTTTTTGTATTTGTGCTACAATTGCATTGAATCAGGTCCTTTGCTGAGAACGTTTTACTGTAAGCCTAGTAAGTGATGGACATACTGCACAGTAAGTAGGTAGATGTCTGAGCCATGTGATTGGGAGTGTCCCAGGGGATTTATGGCTGCCCTTAGTGCTGCCATGTGTTCATCACTCAGTACATCACCCATCTCAGGAACAGTGACACCATGGTGTGGCTCATCAGGTAGGCCACTATCCTCCCAGTCCAAATGGGGTAGGTACAATCCCTGAAAAGACATGTAAAGTGTTTATGTAGGGCAGTGGTTCTCAAACATTTTTACATCAAGGACCCAGACCACATTTGATAACATTTTGTAACAGACTCCAGAAATAAACAATATTAATTCTGAGACTGAATAATATTACTTTCTTTGTCAATGTATGTTCAAATTAATGTCAATGGGATGCATTTTTGGTGAAATCTATAAAGAAATTTGTGGAAAAATAGTAGGCTATATTTCTAGAAAAAGTCAGAATTAAAAAGTTGTGTGTGTGTGTGTGTATTTATATATACCCCCCCCCCCTTGAACCTCCCTCAAGGACCACTGCCAAACCCATTGCCAAGTTTATTCTTAAAACTGATTGAATATACTTTAATTCAAATAATCTTCACACATACTTCATGCGTATAGTTCTTTTTAGCAAGGGTTAAACAAGCAGGTTATGTCCTAATTTTCAGCTTTAAAAAAATGCAGCACCCATGTATGCTGACAGCCTGCTGGTGTGATATGGATGCAGAAAATTAGTTTGTAATAACCTCAGTATTAGGGGTTTAGCCATTTACCCAAATCTAGGGCCTTGTAGAATCTGAATAGGCATGCAGTACAAACTTTGGTTCAGTTATACTAAGAACATATTTGTCTTCCATCCTGCAAAGTTTGGTGAGGCTATGAATAACAATTTAAGATATTAATGCCCAAACATGGTTCTCTGATAGTGTTTTTGATGCTTAAAAATGACAATCTCAAGGACTGACAAAAATATGAATATTTTTACAGGCCTTGGTTTTGGGACCCAAATATAATATAGAAAAACTCTTCATCTGTGATGTTGCTGCAACCACTTTCCTGGATTCTGACTGATTTGACATGGAATGAAGCCTCTATATTCCATGAGACACTAGCAGGAGAAGACCAGGGTTGATTTGGAGGTCCAAACACACCCCTGCCATGAAAAACAGACCGGTGCTATGGACACGGAACGGACTATTTTTTTTTTAGCGGAAGCAATAGAATCGTTTTTATAATCAATAAACTCATTTTTAAATCAACATTTTGTGCAATGTAATAAGCGGGATCATGTATAGCGAGGCGGTTCTTATAGCGAATAACAACCCCTTCAGGCTGATTTTTCACCAGCAACGACTGCAAACTCACCTGTTGGCCGCTCATCGTGTTCAAAACCATAGACAGTAAAAGAAATGGACACAGCGACCCCATTGGAACTCAATTGAGACAAGTGAAGCCCATTTTTAGCGATTTTTAGCACTTCCGTTTCTGACGCGCAGACTGAAACTAAGCTTGATGAGGTCAGCAACCTGTCTGACAGATGTAAATCTTCTAAGTGGCTGTGCGTGCAAACTGCCATCGTTAATCTTGCAGAGACGGCGAGCTTCAGCGGGGAGTTCTTTGGCGTGAGTGAGCAGGAGTAAGTATTCTGATTAATTATTTTGTATAGTATTTTAAAATGTAACGCCAGTACGCCATATTAAGTTAATTGCCTGCGAGCTTCTCCTCCTGTCTGTACGGTAATTTCTCTACTGTGCAACAGAGAGTCGAGTGGTTATGACGCAATCGTTAGCCTTTTTTTTCAAAAACTGTTTCTACAGGGCCATAATGTAACATAGAAGGTAATGGAGCCCTTTATACATTGTTGTGTATCTTTAGAAATAAATAATGGACAAATGGAGTCTTTAAACGCCTCAGATGTAAAGTTATTCGCTGTCAAAGTGACGCCAAAATGAATGCAAAGTCAATGGGATGCTAACTTCCGGTCGACTTCCTTGCCGCCTGTTCAAAACGTCCCTCATGGTAGCATTTCTTCTTCTCCTCTGTTTCCATGTCGGTGGCGGCGCCAAGCAAGTCGCTAACAGTGCCACCTGCAGTTGTGGAGTGCGAATTACATGACAGTTTACTAGCATGTGTGTGGATCTGAAGGCATATGCGTCTGGATCAGCAAGGCGAAAAATTAGTGCCAAAAGTCACGTGACAGTTTTTCGTACTTGTAGAATTTTGTTTTGTACTTGAATGATTTTTTTTGTACTTGAAAGATTTTAGTTTGTACTTGGAGGATATTTTTGTCATTAACCCTCTTGGCGCCACGGTCGAGTTTACTCGACAAGATGCGGCACTGAATAAAACGTCAAATAGGATGTCACATTTCATTTGCGACCTCCCCTGCACCAGATAGCAGATATGTAATACTTCATCTCTGACTCAAAAAAACGTCATGCTTCTATACAAAAACTTCGAGCTAGAGCGCATTGAATCAGTGCGAACAAAAGCGGAGCTAGTGTGAGAGTGAGCCATTTTATCAGACCAATATTGTCAATGTCAGCGAGTATTGGCTTTAGATTATTATTATTATCATTATTATTATTATCTAATGGCATCAATAAAGCTTCAATAAACCCGCAATGAAGTGTTGGGACTTCTATTCGTGGACACTGATTCTGAAGGGGAATATCTGTATTCAGAAGATGACGGTGATAGAGAAAGTGAAAGTATAGCCCTACACCAAGCACAAACGGTGAATTCTTTGCCCAATGTAGATGGTCCTTTGCCAAATGTCAGAGGTGTGGAAAATGTTTGCCAGGGTCGGACTGTTCATCGCGAAATTAGAAGGCGTGCTATTGTTGCGGGGACGAGGCGGGAGATTTTTACCGCGCTAGACATGTAGCTTTGTCTTCTGACCTCACCTCTCCGCAATCGTGGCGACAGTATTGTAGTGAAGACTTTGTCTAATGCCACTGGGTATGTTAGACGAGGTCAAAGTATTCATAGGATAGTTAGGAGGCAGGGTGGGGAGTCGCAATGACACTGACAGTAGTCCGAGCTGTGCACACTCGGCGCGTGCGCGAGGCAGATCTGGCCACGCTGGTCGTAGCAGGAGCAGAGGCGGTGTGACACGGGGCATAGCTTTTGAACTAAACAGGTCTTGTCTACTTGTGTGTGTGTGTGTCATATCAATAATATATATGTGCCCCATACATGGAATCAGAGTGCCTGCTGTATGTAGTAAATTGAAAATCTCTACAGCAAAAGACCATCCGCTACATGCATTCGGTTTGTTTCTACCATTTATTAGTAATGATTTACACAGTTTGTTTACTACTTACTATTTACCTGAGCATTCAGTATTGTGCAATATAGCACACAAAAGGTGAGGGACATTTTGGGGGGAAGGGCTGCATTTTATCATTTAAACGTGACTTTTCATGAAAATTCTATAATTCAAGATGACCACCATCAAGATGACGTAATAATATGCAAATAAGATGGGAAAATGTAATCCCTATATAAACATTGGGTCATCATTAATATTTTTATAATTGACAGAAAGTCTCTATCTTTTATCAATTTTAAATTAAGATGTCAAAATCGAACGTTTTAGGAAAAAAACTCTGGCGCCTAAAGGGTTAAAGAAATAAGTTTCTTTGTATATGTAAAACGTACTGTATTTGTTTGATACCTACGTTTTTTATTTGCAGAACAAAATGCATTAGTTTGTGAGTGATGTTTTGTATTTGCAAACCACACTGAGTTTGTTTGTGAATCGTTGGGTGTGAGTAAAACACGTTTTGTGTGTGTGTGAGGTTTTGGCATGATTTTCACTCCATATGCGTTTCCCTAAACCTTCTTAATGCTATACGTCGTTCTTAAGTTAAGCTGTAGGCCACCTTATCATTAAAGTGAAAGTGAAAGTCATAACATTTGCCAATTAGCCCATAGTCGGAATTGGTGCTCTGCATTTAACCCATCCAATTGCACACACACAGCAGTGAGAAGTGAACACACTGTGAACTCACACCCAGAGCAGTGAGCAGCTATAGATCCAGCGCCCGGGGAGCAACTGGGGGTTCAGTGCCTTGCTCAAGGGCACTTCAGTCATGGGTATTGAGGGTGGAAGAGAGCACTGTTCATTCACTCCCCTCACCTATCCTGCCAACTACAACCATCAGGTTAACTCCCTGATCACAAGGCCACAGCTGCCCCCATTAATAATAGTAGGCTAATACCTTCTGTAACTCATAGCCTATTTTCGTAAGATTTGTCTGGACCACTATACCTTATCACATTTGACAATTAACAGTTCTTTACATCTCATTCTATACGAATATAATAGTCGTGCAAAATCAAACAATGTGCCGTCTGCGGAGCCATTTATGTGCACTAAATCTTTAGAAAACAAACAAACAAATGAATTAACTAATTAATCGTACGGAAGCAAAATAAGCAGGGTTTTTTTTTTTTTGGAATTTGGAGGGGTACAAATGGATGCAATCTGATGAATATTTAACTTTGTAGTCTGCCTGCTAAAACCGTAGACTGTAAAAATGTCGTCACTGGACGGGTAAGTCAATTGTGTTGTTATCTAACGTAATCGCACCCGGCCTTTGTAGCGAGCTAAGAGACAGCATTATAGGGAAACGCACCCCAGAAATGTATATACAATGCACAGTATGCATGGTTGTTTTATTATTTCATTCTACTTCTAGGAGTAACACAGAAGACTTTTAAACCACTGAAGTCGAGGTGGAGGATCTGATTTCACTGGCCCTAAAATGTGCCCCCTACAGGAATTGAAAATGGTAATTACACTTTATTAAAATCTATTTTGAGATGCGTAACAACCGTCAATAGAACTGAGGCAAAATTATCTTATCTTATTTTACTGTAAGACTGAACAATATTGCCAGCAAGAACCCCTTTTAACAACCTTCCACAGCAAAAATGCAAGTAATGGCACTGGCGCTTCAGTTAAAAAGTGCATTCATCATAATAGAGCAGATTTATAGGCCTATAGGTTTTTTAAAACAAATATTCACCGGTCTACATCAGACAGATATGAGAGATGTAGTTATAACCTATAAATTTAAGGATTTTAGACGTTTTAATATGATCTAACCAACTTCAGGGTAGGCTACGGCTAAAAGCAGCCAAATGCATTACACATCATAAACCCGTCTTTTTAGACAAAAACCAGTCATGGGTGTCATGGCTAATGTTTAATGGGACTGAATTTGTATTTAACAATGTTAAATACAACCGCACATAATTATAGCATTATCAATAACTCTGATCTATGGCGAGTTTAAGCACACACACACACAAATATCATTATAAATCACTGAGGCTGTATACTCTGTGAAATTAATCTCTTTCTTACTTTGTACGTGCATCTGCGCTTTGTTTATGATGAGAGTATTTGCGGAAGTGCAAACAAAATTGATGCGTTTCAGCGATGACTCACTTTAAAATCGTCTAAAATTAAATGTGGTGCAACATGCAGATCTTAATTTGATTCCACAATCGACACTGTTTTATTTCTTTATCATTAGTTGTTGTTAAGATTAAACGAATGTTGAAAAAAAAACAGATTTTAATGACTCATTTATGGATCAAATCATTAAGATAAAAAAATTAAGATTTAAGTAAAATATGCTGAATATATAATATTGTACAAATATGTATAAAAATACTATAAATAGCCAGGCTGCTAATAAGACTGCAGTTTCATGTTTTGCGTCTGCATAACAAAATACATTTTTAAACGTGATGATACGAAATAAAACGAGACGTATAATGAAGAAAAATATTTAGAAAAAAGGGGACAAGTAAAAATGAATTACTTTTTTAATATATTTAAGGCCTGAAGGCAAACTGCCATTTCTTGAAAGCTGTCCTACGTGATCGTGAATAGAACACATTTGACCGCTCAGTTAAAAGCGAATTTAAAAACCCTGCATGATAGCAGCTCACAGACGCACGAAAATTAGAATTAAGTAATGAAGTAAACAGTTCCCCAGAGTACATTGATGTCAACCAATTCAGCACCACCCGCCATGGACAGCACCTCGCAACGATGCACATAAGAAGGTATACCTCAAGTAACCCCCTAAGGCAGAAAAGTTAGCATTTTGAGATCCCTAAAAAAACTGAATTGTGAGGAAAAAGTCGCAAATACCTTTTTATTTATCCGAAAACAGGCTTCCAGTAACTTGTACACATGGAATGAAAATCTTGCACGGGAAATTCAAAGCATAAATAAATGGTTTACGTTCCACAAACTTGAACAGCCCTAAATATTTGTTCGTGTGCATTAAAAGGTTAACTTGACAGTCCCATATATTACGATTTGACAAGCTGATTGTAAAAGTATGCTGAAGTGACTTTTTATGGTTAGGCATGAATGTATATGTATTAATTTATGAAGTAGAGTATTTATTTAACTGCTCTTGTAATTTAATCTGATTTTCACGCTCCTTAAGCTACATTTATTTCTTTGTTACTTTTACAGATGACTGAGGCAGAAGAAGAGAAGGACGAGTACAGTGGGAAATTATTATAAAATTTTGTAGTTAGTTGGTAGTAATTTATAGTTATAGGTTATATAATTAATGTATTTTGTTCATGCTAAATGCTTGCTTTTGTATGTTTACAAAATTGTTATAATTTTGTTATAATTATAATAAAATTATAATTGTTTAATATATATTATATTAGTCATATTCATATATATTCATATATTATATATTTATTTATTTATTTATTGATGATTAAATGTTTTGGAATTCAACAATAAAACTATGGATATGAACATGGATTGTTGACTGATTTATTTATATAGATTTACTGTTTTATATGTATTTTATATGTACCAATGGAGGAAAAAGGTAAGAATTGATAAACGTGATGAATTGGGTTAGGTTCCCCTAACGTTAGTTTAACGTTCCTCTAACGTTAGTCTAACATTCTACAAACCAGAAACTAACGTTCTATTTCCGTAAAGAAAACTTTCCTGGCTAACCAAAAACTAACCTTAAAAAAATAACGTTTTGGGAACCAAAAACTAACGTTCCCAGAACGTTTCGCCAACCAAAAACTAACGTTCCCAGAACGTTCTGGGAACCAAGAATTGTTAGTAGGGATTAGGCACGTTCGACTAGAAGCAGCGCTGCACAGAATGATCACTGTATGACATCAAAGTACCATGCGAGCAATAAGAGAGCATACGGATCCAATGCATTCGGATCGCTCGCGCGGTACTTTGATGTCATACAGTGCTTTGATGTCATACAGTGATCATTCTGTGCAGCGCTGTTTCAAGTCAAACGCTAATGCTGCTCCATGTGAAAGCGCGCAGGTGATGGAGATTTACCGCTAAGTACACAACCGACTTTACTGACACGATGCGCATTAAATATCACACAAAGGGAATGTTTCTGTCACCCACTAACAAAATATTTAAGACTAATTATCTGAGATCGTCCGGGATTTGCCTGCTGAGGCTGGTTATCCATCTTCACACTAGAGGGTGACATTGATTGTAAACAAAATCATTATCACGGGATTGGGACGGGATGGGAAAAAAATTTGGCGGGACTTGGAATCGTAATAACTCTTAGATCCCCAACTTTCTACACAGCTATAGCCTACCTTTTAAATAAATAAAGTATAAACTGTAGGCTTATATTTTAATTTTGAACTCAATTGTACTCGCCCTGTGTCTTTATGCTCTCCTCCTGTTTGCTTTGGTGTGGCTGGTAAAGGACAGATCATTAACGGCTGGTCTATGTGGTAATACAGTAGACTACATCGGGCAGTGCATCCAAAAGCCCACCTATCATTCCTAGACCTCAAATATAGCTTTTACATCTAAAAGATGTATGTAGTAATACATTTACATGGCCACTCAATCTAATGTTAACCTACAGAAATGTGCGCTATTGAAGTGTGTGTGGAAGTTGAACAGCAGCGCGCTCACAGCAGGACAGATGGAGGCACCAGTGCTCCCACTTGCTCTTAAAATACTCCGTCATTTTTTGTCAAACAGATAAAAGTACTAAATTTTTTGAATCCGCAAGCGTTTATTTGTGTGACTCAGAATAACAACGAAACGCTGTGCTTCTGTAAAATAATAAAAAAACAAGATGCAGTTTCTGTCGTCTTGGTCATGTGAACTTGAGCAAGAAACTCCAATCTATAGAGAGTGCCACACGTTTTCATAAAATAGAAAACGTGTGTTAGCATGGATGATTTACATTACGTGTGTGAAATGCACAATGTGAATTGTTGAAGATGGCTTTCAGTTCAATAAAATAACAAAAAAAACTACATTTTCAATTTTTATTTAACTAAAGTGGGCATGCTGTGATCTGGACTGTATTTTTTCACTGTAACTGACAGATTCCGGCTGAAAAAATAAATAAATACAACATGTGTTACGGATCACTCTGGAAGCTGAGGAGTAACAGATGAAGATGTTTATTTAAGGACACAAGCAGAGGAGCAGGTAGTGAGGAGTGAATGGGAGTTTGGATCCGTGCAGGTAAGGCTGTGACTTCTTGGAGGGATCGGTGAACCACACACACGCACTTCGGGAAACTGGTTCCTTCGGAGATAATCCTTGGAGAGAGAGTAGAAGAGGAGTTAGTCCTAATAGTAAGCATACAGGAATGATCTTGTCGCGAACGTGACCGGACGAAGACTGAGTGCGTGTGTGTGGCTTTTATGGTGCAGCGCTGAAGAGTGGGTGATGAGGAACAGGTGGTGGTGATCTAGTATTCAGGTGAGGGTGTGTGCTGTGATTGTGTGGAGGTGGAACCTGGCGTGTTTGTAACAGTACCCCCCTCCCCACGGCCCGCTCCTGAGGGCCGGGGACCCCGACGACGTGGTGGGCGTCCTCTTCCCCTGGGAGCTGGTCGATTGGGGTGAATGGAATGGAAGGTATCCAGTAAGGTGGGATCCAAGATGTCGTTGTGTGGGACCCAGGAGCGTTCCTCTGGACCGTATCCCTCCCAGTCCACGAGGTATTCCAGCTGACCCCCATGCCGCCGGGAGTCCAGGATGTCCTTGACAATGTAGGCCACACCGTCATCCAGGAGGAGAGGAGGGGGGGGCTTCCGTCTCGCCAGGTTCTGTGGAGGGAGAAAAAGAAGGATGGTGAGGTTTCAGGAGTGACACATGGAATGTGGGGTGAATCCGGTATTCAGGAGGGAGCTGGAGTCTATATGTGACCGGATATATCTGCTGGGTGATGGTGAACGGGCCAATGAATCTGGGACTGAGATTGCTGCAGGGTAGACGCAGGCGGATGTCCCGGGTGGACAGCCAGACCTTCTGACCGGGTTGGTATTGGGGAGCCTTGGACCGGCGAAGGTCGGCTGTCGCCCTGCGTCTGCGAAGTGCCCGCTGTAGCTGGTGATGAGCCGCGTCCCAGACCCTCTCGCTCTCCCGGAACCAGTAGTCGACGGCGGGAACATCCGAGGGCTCTCCTGACCAGGGGAATAGAGGTGGCTGGTAGCCGAGTACGCACTGGAAGGGGGTGAGTCCGGTGGTGGGTTGACGGAGGGAGTTTTGTGCATACTCGGCCCACCCCAGGAATTGGTTCCAGGAGTTCTGGTGGCCGTGGCAGAAGGTACGGAGGAAGCGTCCGATCTCCTGGACCTTCCATTCCATCTGCCCATTAGACTGGGGGTGATAGCCGGAGGACAGGCTTATGGGCACACCTAGGAGGTAATGGAATGCTCTCCATACCCGGGAGATGAACTGGGGGCCTCGATCCGACACGATATCTTCAGGGATGCCGAAGTACCTGAAGACATGGTTGAACATCAGTTCTGTCGTTTCCATGGCAGTAGGTAGGCCCTTCAGAGGAAGAAGACGACAAGCTTTAGAAAATCTATCCACAATTACCAATATACATGTGTTATTGTCAGAGGGTGGAAGGTTCGTAATGAAGTCCACCCCTAGGTGTGACCACGGGCGATTAGGAACGGGCAGAGGAAGGAGTTTGCCAGATGGTAGGTGGCGAGGATTCTTGGACATGACGCAGCTAGAACATCCACTCACGTACCTTCTGACATCTGAGGCCATGTTGGGCCACCAGAAGCGTTCCCGTAGCAACGAGAGGGTTTCATTGACCCCCCGGGTGACCAGTGCCAAGTGATGTATGCGTGGAGTGGATAAGTGGAGTGCGCCTTGTCCTGGGGATGTACAAGTGTCCTGGTGGGCAACCCGGCGGGGTGTCGTTAGGAGGTTCGGCAGGAGGAAGAGTCTCAGCTGACCAGGTGATAGGATGACCTATGATGTCGTCCTGGAAGATGGGTTCTGGATTTTCAGATTTTTTCCTCGGGAGTGTAACATCTGGACAGAGCATCGGACTTCACATGCTTTACCCCTGGGCGGTAAGAGATGGTAAATTGGAAGCGGGTGAAGAATAACGCCCAGCGGGCCTGTCTGGGGTTGAGTCTCTTGGCTGCTCTAAGGTATTCCAGGTTCTTGTGGTCAGTGAGGACTTGAAACGGGTGTTTGGCTCCCTCTAGCTAATGTCTCCATTCCTCCAGGGCAAGTTCGATGGCTAGCAATTCCCGATTCCTGATGTCATAATTTACCTCCGCCGGGTTGAGTTTCCTGGAGAAGAAGGCACATGGATGGAGGCGACTGGGAGTCCCCTGCTGCTGGGAAAGGACCGCTCCCACTCCGGTGGTCATGGCGTCCACTTCCACCACAAACGGTCGATTGGGGTCCGGATGTACTAGGAGTGGGGCGGTCGTGAAGGCTTGCTTGAGGGCTTGGAAGGCTTCAGTGGCGGTAGGAGTCCAGGAGAGAGATTTGGGTTTCTGGCGGAGAAGGTTGGTAAGAGGGCTGGTGATTGTACTGAAATTATTAAAGAATCGTCTATAGAAAATTGGAAGGATCACTTCTCGGCTTTAAGATAGAGCTGGTGGTCCCTCAGGCGTTGCAGGACCTCCGCAACGTGGCGCTGATGTTCTGCCAGGCTCCGGAAGTAAATCAGGATATCGTCAATGTAAACTAGGACGGACTTGTGGAGGAAATCCAGGAGTACTTCATGAATGAAATCCTGGAATACGGAGGGGGCGCTAACAAGCCCATACGGCATGACGCAGTACTCATAATGGCCAGTAGGGGTGATGAAGGCGGTCTTCCACTCATCCCCCTCACGTATCCGGATGAGGTTATACGTGCTGCAGAGGTCCAACTTGGTGAACACAGTGGCACCACGGAGATGTTCCAGGGCCGCTGGGACGAGGGGAAGTGGGTACCGGAATTTTAGAATTATCTTGTTTAGTGCTCTGTAATCGATGCATGGTCGCAAACCTCCATCCTTTTTTGCCACGAAGAAGAAGCTGGAAGCAGCAGGGGAGGTAGATGGGCGAATGTATCCTTGTGCCAGCTGCCCCTTGATGTGATCCTCCATGGCCTTCTCCTTGGGAACGGATAGGGGGTATATCCGTCCCTTTGGCACTGATTCACCTGGCAGCAGATCAATAGCACAGTCCCATGGCCGGTGTGGAGGCAGCTTGGAGGCCCGCTTAGGGCAGAAGACATTGCTGAAGGGGGCGTAGCACTGAGGAATGGTGATGGATTGGTTCTCGACAGGGCTCTCGATAGAGGTGGAGTAGACTGGTAGTGGTTGGGGGGGATGTTCAACTGGAATAGGGCAACCGGAGATGCATGATTGAAAACAAGCCTCGCCCCACTTCAGGATCTCTCCTGTCTTCCAGGAGATAATGGGGTTGTGCTGCTCCAACCATGGGCGCCCTAGGATGATGTCAGCGGTGGAATCCTCCAGAACCAGCAGATGGATTTCCTCATGGTGCAGGAGTCCAGTTTGGAGGGAGATGGGACCCACACAGTGACGTATGTATTTCTTGCTCAACGGCTTGCCGGTGATTGTGTGGACCTGGTAAGCGGCCGGCGTGGCTGTAGTAGGGAGCTTGAGCTGACGGCAGAGAGCAACGGAGATGCAGTTGCCGGCTGACCCAGAATCGAGGAGGGCGGAAACTGGAAGAGATGCATCAGCGGCAGTAAGTGTCACAACAGTGGTGAGTGGTTTCATTTGGTATTGTGGACGGACGGGGCACACAGCTATGGTATGCCCCGGAGCAGCACAGTAAAGGCATAGATTCTGGGCCAGCGGTCTTTAGGTCGTTAGCAAAGCCTGTTCGTACCATCCACTGGAGGCCGCCAGAGTTCTGAACTGCAAGGCATATTCATTGACAGACATTTTCGCTTGTTTTAAATTTTACAGCTTCTCACCTATCGAAGAATCCCAGGCAGGTCTGGTCGATAAAGCTAGAATAAGACTGGATAACTGTCGGTGCGGGTCCGGTCATCTGTTACGGATCACTCGGGAAGCTGAGGATTAACAGATGAAGATGTTTATTTAAGGACACAAGCAGAGGAGCAGGTAGTGAGGAGTGAATGGGAGTTTGGATCCATGCAGGTAAGGCTGTGACTTCTTGGAGGGATCGGTGAACCACACACACGCACTTCGGGAAACTGGTTCCTTCGGAGATAATCCTTGGAGAGAGAGTAGAAGAGGAGTTAGTCCTAATAGTAAGCATACAGGAATGATCTTGTTGCGAACATGACCGGACAAAGACTGAGTGCGTGTGTGTGGCTTTTATGGTG